>NC_133037.1:4137500-4299166 GCF_048771995.1 Taeniopygia guttata
GGACAGAGCAGGAGAGCTGCAGCAGTGCGCCCTAGAGGTGACAGACGTGGGAACATCAGGCACTTGAACGTGTGCCACGAGAGCTACAAATCCTCACAGAATTTTAATTGAAAAAAAAAAATACAACAACCCAACCCACCACCAAGCCAACTCCCTTTACAGCAAGGGCACAGCAGCTGATTTGCATACCTTGGGGGTACATTTTATAAGCAATGGGAGGTGATTTAGCTGCGTGACTCCCATTGTTGTTAATGGGAGCTGTACAGCTAAATGATGAAGCGTTGAAAATGTGAACTCCTTAATATTTCCGTTGACTTTAATTTTTATTTTTGAGCTAACACAGTTAATTAGATGGTATTTTCCTAAGGTATGTCCTTAGCAAAGTGCTATTTATGAGCTAACTTAAAAACCCATTCTGCCAAATAGAAGCATAAACAAATATCTATCATGTCAAAAAATGCTCTACATCACATGCAAGTACTTTTAACCATGGCAATAAAAGCCCTTACTGAGTTCCTGCTATCTCTAAGATTACTCATTGTAGGCTGGTGTTAATACAGCTTTGTCCTAGGCTGGCTTCATGGGTTTGGAAATGAATACTGGTTCCTTTATCACAAGAATAGTGAGGACACAGTTTTTCTACTTATTGGGCTCTTATTGCTTATTTCAGAAATCTGCAAAATACATTTTCCTGAGGTAAATTTGTGGAATAATATTAGCGTCAGTAATGACACTGATTTAATTTTTATTCTAAACTGATGAATCAATCTTCAAACTGTGCCAGGACCCACCTTCCCAGAGCTGCTGGGGTGTATTTGTATTTCACAGCCAGCTGCTCTGCAATTTGCCCTCTCTTCCACACATCAATACAATACCCTAAAATGAGCACATGCTTTCATGGATTTTATTCTTTTCATATCATTCTTGACTTCTGCCACTTTTGTCCTCAGTTTATTCCCATCTCCTTTCCCCCTCTCTGTTGCTGCCCCCTCACTCTCTCAAGACACGGATGCAATGCCACAGTTAAAGATTTCCCTCTTTCCAGTTACTTCCTCCCTGCAGCTCAATCATCCTTTCTGTTTTTAAGAGTTTTAATTCTCACATTTCAGTTTATCTCTCCCATTTCTGACAATAATTTACCTAAGAGCATCTCTTCATTCCAGTTGTTTCTGCTGAATTCTGTTCTTGCAACAGGCTGGCATTCTCAGCTATTACACCCCATGACACACCATCAGTGAAACCAAAACACCAAACCCAAACACTTTCAAGCCTTTTTGATGAGCACTCAGCTCTGGAGTGAGCACACAGGTGAAACTCCCTCTTAAACGGGTCTTTTGGCACATGCCCAAAAACCCCCTGAAAAAACCCTACTGAAGATAATTACCAAATATTACATGCACTTGGGCCCACAAAGAACAACAAAGAGTTTTCTTTTGTGAGCTGCAAATAAAGATGCAAGTAAAAGAGCAAACGCCACGAAACTGAGCCATGCAAAGATTTCCAGCAAGACTTCGGGCAATTGAACACGAGTTGTATTCAGCTGAGATGTCAGATCTGAAAACCATCTCAGTGCGGTGCAAATGGCCTGGTTTTTCTTTTTGACTCTTATTGCTTTGGTTTTGTTTATTCTTATGTAACCTGTCAGCAAAACTTACTCTGCTCCTGGACTGTTTGTGGTCCCCTGATATCGAGAAGGACAGCTTTGCTTCTGCTCCTGCCTGGTGCAGTTACCATATCCACCTTCATTTGCCAGGCTGGAATCCTGTGCCTGTCTGTGTGAGTGGCACTAGTCACATTCAATAACACTTTGCTCCTGCATTTAGGCCTCTCTTCTGCACAGCCTTTCCAGGCATGTTTACATGCCTCTAACCAGAGGGATTTAGGTGGGTGCCATTAAATCTGAGTCCAATGTGTTTGTGCAGGAGGTTTACACGGCCCAGGGGTGTTGGGTGTGGGAATGGCTGGGGCTGCAGCGCACACGGAAGGCTACAAATCCTCAGGGAATGTTAATTGAAAAGTTACATCAAATGCACAGCAGGTGGTTGGGACCATAATGGTAAAAAAATCAGCTGAACCAGAGGCAAGTGAACAGCACAGCTGCCACTTTGGTAATTGGGGGTTGCTGAATTAGGGATTGGCAGGGTTGGGGCTGGGACATGGAGACCAAACATTGTCCTGGCAAAACTGCACACCCAAGTGACTCACATCTCCACCTTTTCATCAGCTTGTCTTTGAGGTTTGAGATAACAGGGCTGTGGAGGGGATGGAAGTGTGGCCATCCATGCTGTGGGATTTTGACATGACTCAGGGCTGTGGCTGGCCTCAGGGTGTGCTCCTCCTACAAGTAAAACTGCAAACTTCCTCTTTTGCAGAAGCAATCTGAGTCCCTCCCTGTTGCTGCCTTCTTCCATCAGCTGGATGGCTGCCACTGCTCACTCTTCCCTCCTGGAGCTTTCCTTCCCCCATTCCCAAAAACTTTAAAAAGCAAGCTGCACGTTTATATTTTGTGCACAGCAGAAAAAAATCAGCTTTCACTATTTCCTCTAAAGGAAGAAGTGTCTCATTTTTGAACATGATTTAATTTTATGTAGCTTTAATCTTTCCTTCCTCTTTTGTCCCTATGTTTCTTGACAAAAAATTACTGGTTTTCACAAAGATTGTGTTGATTTATTGAGTTCAAGGACTGTGAGATTCACTGAATCTGAAGCTGCCTTGCTGTGGAATAAAGGAAATAACTAAGAAACATGGCACAGCCTTTTTCCTCCCTTTCCATGCATCTTTCCTAATAAAGCAGATGAGAGACAGATTTTGCTACAGCATTCATAGATGGCACAGTGCTCCTAACCCTCTGCCTGCTCCCCCTCACTGCCCAGGAGCTGTGAGCAGGGACACAGGAGTCACATCAGAGGCCAGCAGCACTTCTACCTGATACTGCATTCCCAGCTTGCTCTGTGCCTCCCTGTCTAAGGTGTCAGATTCCTGCTAGAGGTATTGGTAAACAAAGCCCGAGAAAACCCCTAACTTTGCCTGGAGCAGTGCAGCATGAGCATTATAGTCATGGAGTGAAAGCCTCAAGGAGGAGCACAGATGTAGTTGTACCCTACCCCACGGCACCGAGCTGTGAGCAGGGGGGGAGCAGCACTCAGCTGCTCTCTGTGCACACACCCCACACTTCTCCTTCTCTTTATCAGTGTCTAATTGCATTCCAGTCAACCTGAACAAAAAATCCATACTTGTTGTAGGCAGGAAATAAGGATGTGTTGGAAAATGAGTATGAATGAGTTTTAGCCATGGGTCGGAAAAGAATACACACAGAGTAGCTGAATTATCAGAAAATTCTCAGGTGCTATTTGATAACAAATGCTTTTAAATGGCAGATCATAGCAATGACATCAAGATGGCATTTTTCCACCCAGAATTAATTCAGGAGTGGCCTAGTCAGTATTTTCTCTGTATGTGGCACTCCACTTGATAGTACTGGGTTATATTAATATTGCTTTTCATAGAAGCATTTATGACTTTTTAAAAGTGCCCCTTGATAGGTTACAGCTAGGAATTCCCTGGAAATGTCTTCATATAGGAATATAGATATATTTGATATGAAACAGTTTAGCCCTTGTTTGGAAACAGAGGCAGGAAAACACTTGTTTCCTAACACCAGTTACCAGAAGACTGTGCCTCTTGCAGCCAGCACTACAGCACAGATCTGTCCCTGCATTATTGGACTAACTCAACACTTTTAATCACATTTTTGTTAAAACTAACTGCTGAACTTAAATACAGAATGGCAAAGCGTTTCATCATTGCCTTGATGTTTTTGGTTTTCTACTCACGTTGAATAACTTCGGGTTTGGTGGTCACTGTGCCTAGAGCTACACATAGCAGGGTTTTCCAAGTAGTTTACGAGATCAACCATTCTTTTAGAGCTGATACCTTCCATCCAGCAGCATAAGCCCATCTTGCCTCCTTGCTGTCCCTGGGAGCCTGATGTGCTTTGGGAGTGAGGGTGTGGAGAGGGTGGAGGGGCTGCCTGCTGGGTAATGGCCTCAGCTGGGCCATTCTGGATGTGGCCCAGGGACCTCACACTCTTACGGCCACCACCAGAAGCACCCACAGAGAGTGATAAGTGTTATAGTGCAGCCTAATCCACTCCTCAGCCTCAATGAGGAAGATGGGATCATACTGCCTTCCATTCTCAGATAATAACCATTTCATGGAGGCAGTTACAAGACCTATTTATGGGATGATTTTAGCTACCATCTTTATCCTTAACAGGAAGGGACTGGTGCTTTGGACAGGTGGCAATTTTATGCTACTCACCCACCTCCATATCTTTTTATCTGAATGTGCACTATGTGGTTATGTTTCCATTTGGATGACTTTCATATTCTTTAGATGGCAAATGTTTTATGAAAAATGATAAAGAATAAGAAGAGGTTCAGGTAGAAACTAAACTGAAACCAGGTTGGGATCTGCTGATGAATGACCCACCTAGGCCTTGTTTGCGTGTGCCTGGAAATTTGGGAGAGGTTTATGATGAGCTGTTTGTGTAACCAAGCTATGCAAACTAGTAAAAACAAGTCATGTGAGAGAGAGAGGGAACATTGACTGCTTTGACAACTGCTTTGCCATTGCTAAGGAAACTGCTCCCTTGGTAACCATGGTCAGTACATCTGTCTTATTTTATCTCCAATTCTCACGTAGACACCATCATGGAAAGAATATTAACACAACCAAAACACAAACATTTCAGGAAAGCACAAGGCTTCTATTGATTTCTTCACAAAAAAGTTTAAGGGAGATTCTGCTTTGGTGTAGATTATGGCTTTGCCTTGCCTGAGATGTTCTCCTTAAATATTAACTTATGCAAAGTAACAATTTATTCTTTTGTTCTGCTTTGTACTTTAAAATGTGATACTTATTTTCTTTTAACTCTCCTCATTTACCTAATGCAATTGGGCTTTACAATAGGAAAGCCTGAAGGCTGAGAAAGCTTTTGCATCTGTCAAAATAAGAGTTTATATTCTTTTTCTAAGGAAAAACTCTTACTGACTTGAGTAGAGTCCAACAAATGGAAGAACAATAAACTTTTAAGATGTCTCTGAACCTTTTGAGTTGGAAGCACATGATATCAGCAAGATCTTTCTTGACACTCCTGCTTAAATCCATTAACAAGGAAGAAAATCAGAAATGTGCACAAGAAAATCTGAGATGAAATTCGGGATGCAGGTTTTGTCACTTTTTAGTGAAATCAGGGTATTTGTTCATACCTACCAGTAAATCAGATTTGAAACATTGGTGGAAGTGCAACTTTACACAAAAGAATAATGTTTATGTCCACAAAAATCCCATATCTATCCAAGCAAAACAAATAATCCTGGTACACAGGATGCAAAGATTCCTCCAGGCTTTCTATCCATAGCATCAGGCACAAATGAGCATCCTTTGGGCCATGTTTTGCCTCAATCCTAAGATATCCTATGCCGAGACGTTAGAAGCACTAGAAGCAGTCAAGCTTTTCAGTAACTTTATAAGAGAAGCATTTTCCTCTCATAAAGGAGGGAAAGAACTTGGATGAAAGAGGATGCAAGAGTCTATAAGTAAAGTTGAAAGTATCTGCTCTCAAGGTGGACATGGTGACTGCATGAAACAGGGATTTCAGGTTATACCATCCCACAAAAATGCATTCCTCCAGAAATGACAAGTCTGATACCTTAACTGCCAGGGCTGTAGTTTGTGGATTTACTGAGAGTACATCCAGAGCAACAGCAAACTCTTTTTTGATAAGAAAAAAAAACAGCCATCCATCCTGAGACCAAGCACTTCTGCAGCCCTGTGTCCCCTCTCCAGCAGCAGCCAGCAGGGTAATCACAGTGGTACCTCTCTGTGTCCTCTGCCAGTGTCCCAGTGAAAGAAAAAGAAAGGGATGTTTTCAACACACTACATCAGGAACACTCAGGGACTTCAGCAACTGACTGGTAGAAGATTTTGGACTGATGAACTGATTTTAAGAGCAGTGTAGAGGTAGAAAACGATGGCCTCATGCTGGCACCCCACTGTGCATGTCACAGGGAAAAGTTACTCTCACCTTCTTCTGACTTACCCATTGATAATCATATAATCTAGCAGTTGCTTAGCTTTGGCTAACACAATTCAGCATCCATTCCTATAGCATGGACATTACAGTATCACCAACAAAGCTTACTTTCACATCAGCTGTGTACGTGTGAAGCATCCTGCCTTCATATCTGTTCTTTCACCAAAGGAAATGCCATGAGAACTATTGTTCTGGTAGCTGAATGCCCATTGCAGAAGCTTTGAGACACTGGCAAGACAAACATCCTTTTACTACTCTGTCATACAGCCTGACCTTTCATTTTTACTGGAAGTCTTTGCAGTTGCTTTATTTACCCAATCCCATTTACCATAAACAACATAGCAATTGGCACTCATCAAATGTTTGGTTTAACTGTATCCAGAAGCCAGAACCAGTTGCACCACTACCACTGGTACAAGGGAGTTGCCATGAGTCATTTCTTCTAATTCTTTCCCTCTCACGTCTCCAGCTCCAGTGGCACACCCATGAGATCTGTGCTTCACTCCCCCTGCATGCAAAGTGAGGGCAACAGCACCTCATCCTTCCCAGGAGCAGAGTGGTGCTACAGGGGTTATTATGATGCCCCTAGATATTGTCAGTGAGCAGCAAGGCATGCACTTTCCCCATGGGAGAAGCTCCAAGAGGAACACCATGCCCCACTGCCATGGTGGGGTGGGGCCCCCCAGGAGTCCCAACCCCTTCCTCCAGTACCTGATGAGAGGAGCAAGCCGACCTGCAGATGGGGGCCAAGGCAGCATCACAGGGAGGTCAAGCTGGAAGTCAGCATGTGGTCAGGGTGAGTGGGTCCATCACTCAGCTGAAGACCAGCATCCTCCAGCTCAGCTCACAAAAAAGGAGCAAATTCCCCTGGGTGAGCTTAAATGGGCTCCCAGGCCTGCTGGAGTGGGTGGAGGCACTAGGTGAGGCTGGTTAAGGTTGTTAAAACTTACCAGTACCTTCAAGGCCCCCAAAAATATCACTACAGCAGGAGTCAGCTAAATAAAGATATTTACCAAACTACTGAAACCTTGACATTTTCCTCTGCTGAAATGCTAAGGAAACTCTGCTGACAATTTTCTTTTCATAACTACTCCAGAAAGCAGGGCTAAGTCATGACAATGAGGAAGAGAGGTTTTTCCTTTTATTAAAAAAAAAAAAAAATCCAACTACATTACTGTGGAAAATTGAAATGTAATTGCCCCTGACAGATATCAAGATCAGTGTACACAAATATATTTAAGCTGTTGCAGAGGACCACACTTTGGGAAGCTTGTTCTAGCCTGTCTCCAGGTTTGCATGCATGTGAAGTCCTTCGAGTTTGGATGCAGGCAGTGGAAAACAGAGCAGCACAACACTTAGTTTAGCAGCACATGCTCTGAAGCATACTAAGTGCTGCCTGTGCATGCTGCTGAAGCTCCTCACCAGTCACTTGCTGTGGGATAGGTCTGGGATTAGGCAGGCAAGGGCTGACATGTGAAATCTGTGCCACTTACTTAACTGCTCTGTCACAATGAATTGGGCTGCTCTGCCTGCGCTAGCCCGGAGAAACAAGTGGCAAGGCCTTGGCTGGCATATGCTGACAGAGTGGGGAGCGAGCCTGTCCCTCTGTGCAGCAGGGTGACACAGCCTCGAGGGGAGGCACAGGGCTTTGCTCTGGTCTCTTCGTGTCAGCCGAGGACCTTCTCAAAGTGGTCTCTGAGGGCTGATGCTCCCACTCAGTCCGGAGCGCGGGAGCCCTTGGGTAGCACAGTGCCAAGGCTGCTTTGAAACCAGCTGGTCTGGTTCTGAGGGGGCCTGAGTGATGGCTGAGATGACAGGCTGGCTGGACAAGGGCTCTCCAGAAAGTAGGGCAGCAAAACTTCCTAATTAAGATAAAAATACCTTTGTAGTCTTTGTAGTGAGGGAGAGCCGCAGCACTCAATCTAAATGTCTCTGTCCAAAGAATGAGCAAGAAAGAGCTTTCTTAGATCCTTTACCTTTGCTTTAAAGAGACAAGAGATCATCTGACAGCAGGTTTGTTAGGCTCACCTTGCAATAACGAGGCTCTTGTAGGAGCTGCCTGCACTCTCACAGCTGAGCCTGCACAGCCCTGCAGCCAGAGCTCCCACTACTTACACACACACACTACCCTCTCTAGACAAGATGATCCTCATCTGAAAGAGAAAAACATCAATGAAAAGCAAAATGGGCAATAGCCCTGCAAAGAAGAGCTTGTTCCCAAATCCTTCCTGGACCCAGGCAGGATTCCTTCCAAGACGTTGTTAGACACCTCAGCAGCCAGGCTGTGCCTCGTGGTCAGGAACCCTCCCGAGCTGGCTGGCAAAGAAAATGTCCCTGAGCGTGATGGGGAGAGGGAATGGTTTGATGAACCTCTGAAGATATAATAAAAAGAACAAAAACCGAGTTTGGAAGGGACATGAAGATCATTCTCAGTTTGAATGAGTTTGCCCTTGAGACCCGTGGAGAGCACATCAGCTGGCTCCAGCTCACATGTTTTCTCCAGCACTCCAGAAAAAAAGAGGCAAAGTACAGTATGTACTTGTCTGCTGAGACATTTAGATTGGCTACTGACACTCTGCAAATGTTTATAAAGAAAACAAAATGTGGATGATAGCCATTTTCATTAAACTGTGCAGATTCAGTTCACCCCGAATTACAAGATCCCTGAGCCATATTCTTTCCCTTTTGGAGACATCTACTTCCCAACAGCACTGAGGCTGTGTGGCTCTTGCTGCTGTTTTCTTGTTTGGTGGGTCTGGTGCCACAACTGCAGGGACAGACATTGCCAGGGCTAGGAATCTGTTCTGTATCTGCAGGGTCAAGGTGAATATACCTTGGCTCTTCCACCTTGGGTTGATTTTAATCAAGTCAAACACAAGAGGAGGAAAAACAAGGCAGAGTTCCCTCTTTTGTACCATGTAAAATTGTCAAAAAAGCTTGGTGGCAGGTTCCTTGAGTGCAGAGAGGTTTGAGAGCTTCCTTTGGGCCAGGCAGCACATCCTCTCTCAGAAGTGGGAGCACAGATTTTTTATGATTCTGGGGATGTTTCTGCCACTTGCTGCACATCAGCATGCAGATACATTGATGCCTGAATAGTATGAGAATTCCATACTGAGTTATATATACCATGACCACGACAGAGCCTTCAAAAGCATGGGACTGCAGTTCTGGAAGCATTGCTCTCTGTAATCATTCCCCAGCCTCCAGCATGGGTGACTCTCCCAACCTTGGGGTGAAGGAACTGACAACAGTGATGAGAGCAGAGACATAATTTCATGTGCAGCCTGGTCATACTATTCACTGAAATAATCTATCCCTAGGGACTAATTTGGCTCATTGTGGGTGGGTGCTGTCTGTCTCCCCACTTGGCTCTTGCTCAGCTTGTGAACAGCCAGTCTGCAAATCATGGCCTGACACACACTGGCACCAGGGTCAAAATGCCCTGATGAACTGTGGGACAGAAGGAAATGCCCCAGGGTGTCTTTGCCCATCAACAACATCCTTCTTCAGCAGTGCAAAAGTCAGGCTATCAGGCTGGGCCATGGCATAAGCTCATTTCTTCATTCTTGCAGCAGTTACACCATGGTCCAAACCATCCATCCAGGTATGGAGCACTCCCAAACCTGCCTGTGTGGTAGGATTTTGTATCAACCGTGTGCAGATGGGACAGTGTCCCCTCTCCTCACTGGGACATCTGCTGGCTAAACCCATTTTCCTTCTGGTTTCTTGTAATTTCCTTACCTTGGTGCCTGTTTACATTATGTGTGTGTATGTTTTGCAAGTAGGAACCCTCATTTGAAGCCAGACATGGCATTGCCTTTGTCTCATGGTGTCCCAAGCTGTCACATATCTCACCCTCTCTGCAGAACTCTGGCCAAAAAGTTTGCTTCCCTTTCAGCTCTGTGGTGCTTTTGGATGTCAGAACCAGCGTCAGCCCTCTTCAGAGACCAGAGCAACTGCTGTGAACTTAAACCAAATATTTTTCATCTTAAATGCCACGACAGGTCAGCTAAACAAAAAAGAATAGTTGGTAACAGGCTTGAAACGACAGCAGGGTGGAGTGTTTACAGCTCCATCAACAGCTCGGTGTTAATGAACTGAGTCTGAAAATTACCTCTCTATTGATGGAGGCATGGATGGAGCACAGAGATGAGAAAGATAGTGATTGCCTCCAGCTGCAGGCAGAACTTGGAGAGTGTTTATTTATCACTTGGAATTGAATGATTTTTTTGGAGAGGGCAGTAAAATTCTGAAAAGCGCAGTCATGCAGCTGCCTGCAGCCTGGCACTGCTGTCAGCCCTGCAGCTCCAGCTCTAGGGGTGCAGGATTTTATCCTGTCCCAGGGAGCATCTGTCTGGGCATGAGAAGGAAAAGCCTCAGCTGTATCAGCCCTTTGCTCCATGTGTATGTGTGTGTATGTGTAGCAAGGCACGGTTTTCTACCAAAAGTGCCAGGCAGGAAAAATGTGGCTGCTTTATACTGACTGTAAAAGGACTGCAAATATGTCAAAAGAATAATGTCTCCTGCATTTCAACTGCTGTAGCTAATGGAATGTTATCATGGAAGGTGTTATTTTTGACCCCAAAGTCTCCCTTTCCTCTTTCTGTTGGTGGTGCTGGTAGTGCTATGGCTGAGCAAAATGGGCACGGAAAGGTGTCAGCAGAGATCCTCTGTTTGAACTTCCAGTGCACCAGCAATCCAGATGGGAAGTCTTTCCAGGATAGCCTCTTCTTTGCCAATTCAAATTTTGGGGAATTTCCCTAGTTTTTTCTATTTGACACAGCCATTGTTTTGGAGGGACTTTTCGCACAGCATCTCTCTACAGAAGAGCTTTAATATGTTGAGTTGTGCTGTGAACAAGGACTGATGTGTTCAAGGTGTGTGGAATGGTGCCACATGAGCGGTCCAAGCACATTAGCACTCAGGACTGCCCTTTGAGTCCCTGCTTATGATTTCTGAGGATAATTTTCTGTGGTTGAGGCATTTCCATGGGTCAAGAGAGGGGACAACCCAAGAAATTCTACTCTTCACCTATTAGTAAAGTTAATTTATAATTTCTTTCATAAATTTGGGTTAGTAAATGGATTGTTTTGTTGGTACTGTGTGTTTGAGGAAGAGGGCTACATCAACCAACAGTGGTTTTCTGTCCCTGAAGGAAAAGCATTTATTTTTAACAGCATCTTCTACTCATATAATATCACAGAATAGTTTAAGTTAGAAAAGACCTTTTAGATTATCAAGTCCAGCTATTCACCCAGCACTGCCAAGTCTGGTTAAACCTCCTACAATTAGCCTTGGCCAATTGATCCAGCCTGTCCAGATCCCTTTGCAGACCCTTCCTGCCTCCCAACAGATCAATATCCCCCACCCAACATGGTGTCATCTGCAAACTGACTGAGGGTGCCCTCAATCCTCTCATCCACATCATCAATAAAGATATTAAACAGGCCTGACTCCTTCTGACCCTTCATTTAAAGGAGTGTCACATTTGCTCACTACCAGCCAGCTGGGACCTCCCCAGTTAGGCAGCACTGCTGGTAAATGATGGAAAATTCAAAGTATATATTTAAATACAAACAACAGAAATAGTTCTAAATCCTTGAAATATGCTTTAAACAATTTAACAACACAAGAGTAAGTATACCCTGTTGAAGGCAGGCTACAGAAATGTTAACATCCTCTCAAGGTAAATCAAGTAATGGACTGTTGGCCTATTTTTCAAACCACTTCTCCTCAGTATCTTGACATTTGATAGGATTATCTATTACTGTTGGATTTTGGTTGACTCTCTGGTATGCCTGAGAAGATTGTCATCTTGTGATTTAAAGATAATAGAGCCAAGCATGTGAAACTGCACACAGAGAATAAACCTTTGACTCAGAACTGAATATTTTGTTAAAAAAAAAAAAAGAGGACAACTTTGTCTTGAGCTCAGTTTGATACACTGGCAGTTAATGAAATTATCCAGCAATAACTTTCCATTCTAAATATTGCTGTGCTATTTTTAAAAGGCTCCTATGGCACTCCACGCAGGGCGGCCCGAGCTAACAATACCAGATATCTGAAGAGGGTGAGTGTGATTAAAGACTTGTGACAATAGCTAATGTAAGCTTTAACTAAAAATGTCAACTCCATTTGTTTTCAGCTTTAAAGAGTTCCTGGATCACAATGTGCAGGTAGGAGTTCGAACAATTTCAAGATTACACTTGACCTAGTAGAAAAGATGATCGTGTCAAAAGTGACATGAACTGGGACTCTGTGTGTGCACATGTGGATCCGTGTGCCTCTGCAGAAATATGTCAACACTGGCAAGGAGCCTCACAGTTTTTCAAAATATGCAACATCTATTTTTATTATAAAGCTTCACAACTGGCAATTAAAAAAAAATGCAATGAGCTAGAGTGGGCTTTTTATTACTCATGGCTTTATTTCTTTGAATTTCCAAATTACCTAGCATGCATTTTCAACTTTGGAACAATTTACAGGCTGTTTTCATTTCTATTTAAAAGGGCTAAACACCGAGAATGTGCCTATGCTTTGCATTCTAATTGCATGTAACTGATTTGCACAGCAGAACAAAAACCTAATTTTCAGATTAAGAATCATGTGCTAAGAAATAATGATTGTTTTATGAGAAAAAAAAAAAACGGTTTTCCACATTTTTCCCCCTTGCCCAATTTATGAGAACTGTTTGCCAGTTTGCAGGTTGCCAGCCTTCCCAGAACACCAACTATTACTCTTTAGGGACTGGAAAAAGGTAGACAGAGACATGAGGCATGCAACTGTTTTGACTGCATTCTTTTGCTTGCAACATAACACTTGCTTTTTATTATTTTATCTTCAACAATCAAGGGGTGACTAAATGGTTGCAGGTGGTGATGAAAATAAAAGCCATCCATCATTATTTATTAGGCATGAAAAAGATACACAATAATGTAATTTAATCCCGGAGCAGACAATTATTTCCACATATTGATAATACAATGTGAAAACTGTCATGAATCCTAATGTGATGTTCGCCTTTATTGGTGAACCACTAGTAGCAATGCAAATAATGAAATTGTATCAAAAAGAAAAAAAAAGTACTTATTTGCATATACCAATAGTGTAGTGGAGAAAAACACATCATTACTAACTTCAGAAAATATAATCATTGTTCATGTGTTACTTTGGTTTTGAATTCTGCAAATGCAGGTGCAAAATGTTCCTCTAAGTAAATATTTTATTGATTTCTGCATCATCAAAATCAGTTCACAGGTTTTGATAAGGGAACTTTAAAGCCATGAACAAGCAGCTGTATAATCAGCACCTCTTTACAGAGACCTGCAGATCTCCCTGCTAATCTATTCACATATTTGTGCGTGACAGTTCCTCCATTAAAAATAATTTAAGAAATATCTTTACTCCATCTGGGCCTGATTCAAAGCCCATTGAAGTCATAAGAAGGACTTGCATTGATTTTGGTGGGCGTCAGACAGAAACTATTTTTTTGCTGTTTTCTATAAATAAAGTTGGGTTCCAGTTTGGGCAGAGCAGCTCTCACAAATATATTCAGACCGATGACATTCACCCCTGGGCAGATGTGAGCATGTGCCACTTAATGTGCCCACTTATGTCTCATTTGGAGCAGGGGTAAAAGGCCCTTTTGGCTAGACAAAAATATACATATTTTTATAAATAGGCAACTATACATGCAAAATATATCTGCAACTGCACAGCTAATTTACATTTGAATTACCATGTCTGGGCATGCAAATCAGGTAATTACTTGCTCACATATAACTGGCCATTTGCATGCACAAATACCTATTATATGCATTCAAGTCACAGTAATGTGTCTGCAGCATTTAGCTGTATCTCAGGAGAAACTGCAGCAAGGAAGAGGGTTATATTATCTCTTATGGACCTGGTGTCTTCTAGAGTGATGTAAGTGATATTTGAAATCATTAGGGGATCTGTAAACTTCCTACCATGTGCTGTCCCTTAAGCTGAAGTCTCTTAAGCTCAAGTCTGTTAAGTGGCTGGACCACTTGTGGAAGCAAAACCATTAAAAAATAGTTACAAATAGGGGGAGTCTCTGACTGTAGAAAGAGACCTTGAAATGGTAAAATCCCACCTTGAACACATTCCTGAAACCACTTTCTGTTGCCCAGAGAAGCTGTGGTTGCTTCATCCCTGGAAGTATCAGGACCAGTTTGGATGGGGTACTGAAAAATCTGATCCAGAGTGGCATCCCCACCCATGGCAGGGTTGGAATAAGATGATCTTTTGGGTCGTTTCCAACCCAAGCCATTCTAGGATTCCATGATTCCCAGAAAGCAACTTTGGGGAAGCTGCTGAGCACATTGTGGGCAAGTCACACAGACTGGGCCAGGCATCGAGCTGGGGAGGAAGGGTTGGTGTCCCTGTTCAGTCTCTCCTAGGACTGGGAGCAGCTGATTTACTTCAGCACCCGATTCCCATCAATCTCACCTCCTACCACTCCACATTTAAGAAGGAGATGCAGAGTGCATTTTCCCAAAGGCAGGAGCCAGCAAGGGGCATCAGCTGCTCTGAGCATCACCTGAAATCCAGCAGCAGCAGCTGCTGTTGCCTTGGAAAGCACATGGATTGGAGCAGTGGCACCACCCAGGCTGGAGGGGCACCCACATCCAAGGAGAGAGGGTCCAAGCATGGCTCCACCACCCCAGGCAGGTGCCGTGGCAGGGAAGCAGCACAGGAAACGAGTAGTTGCACTTTCACTTTTGCCTTGTGTTTGGGCTGTTGGGAGAAGGACAAGAGGGATTAAAAAAAAAAAATACAATGTGAGTTGTTTTTCTCCATTAATCAGTGCTTTTTTTTTTTTTTTTTTTTTTTTTTTTTTTCAGCTGCCTGGCTTCATTACATTTGTTTGTCTTTCCCTCTCCAACTGAGCAGTGGGATCTGATTTTCCTGAATTTGGCTGAAGAGACAAATTAAAGTCTTCTTTGTTTATAATCAAAGCAGGAGTGATTATTTGAACATTTTGAAGGAATCACATAGTATTTTAAGAGTCTGTAAAAAGACAAGAAAGGTGGTGGGAAGTCATCAGATGCTATTTTCTTTAAAACTGCATGGATGGTTTTAACAAAGTCAACCCATGACGTCTGTAGAGTTTCACCAAATGGCCTGGGAACTGATGGCAAATTTGTGAAAACATGCTGGAAATGTTTTGTTGATATTCCTGCTGACATTAGGGGCAGATCCTGCATGTCACCACAAATATTTGGCAGTGGAGAAAACCAGAGATTTTGTTCAGCTCTGTTTGGAATCAGATAGCAAATTGATCTTGGAGACTCTCCCTGGAACTCTTCATATTTTTGGAAAACAAAAGATTTTCAGAGGAAGCCCTGTTTTTATTATGCATGAGATTGTTATGGGAGGAGAAAAGGGAGTCTGTGACTTACACAAAAGAAGAGGGGAATTGGAGCTTTTGCTGGAATTGAACAGATTATTCCTGGCCTTAACTTTGTGTACTTTTCCCCAGGAACATGGATTTTTATGTGAGAAAAGATTATTTCTGAATTATTTATTATTTATTTATTTATTATTCTGTCTCCTGTGCCTCATACAATGGGAGATCAGTTACCTGTGGGGTCAGTAAATGGTCCTGGTGGGGGCTGAGGGAAGGGAACATGCCCAGAGCATGCCACAGTGCTGGGAAACACTGCTGTGATGGGGCAGAACTCATGGACAGCTAAGATGGGGCACATGGACCTTTCTGGCAGTGCTCAGCCACCCTCATCTCCCTTGCTCTGCTCTTGCTCCAAGTGGATGATGAGGCACAGACTGTCCTGACTGCTCCTTCTGATCCACTATCTACACGACCTGGATGAAAACCCAGACCCAAAGTGTTTTTTCCCTTAACTCCAGGCAAACATTTCACCCCCTGTTCCAGTAAGTGACTGTACCCTCTGCAGCAGCAAGGGCAGTGCTCCCACTGACCACAGCAGTGTCATCTCCCCATCTCCTAGGCTTCTCCCCTGTTTTTTGGGAAGAGCCCAGGGGAGCACTATTTCCAGCAGTATTTCCACTGCCTGACTTACAGAAGCACACTGGGAGCCTGGGGGTCAGTAACATGACCTGCCCTCCCCACAGACACCACACTCTTTCTGTGTGAAAGAGCTCAACCAAGAAGTAGCAAAATTTTCCAGAGGTGACAAGGAAGGACCTTTTGGGGACCATGCTGTGTACACTTGTATGAGTTGTTGGGTTCCAGATGAAGCGAAGAAAAACTCTCCATGGGAAGCTTGTGACTTCATAGATTGCTCAAACACTGAGCATATTTAACACAGGGCTGGATGCGATAAACTAGATTCATACAGAGACCCAAGGAAAAAAAACAACAGGGGAATGTGGCAAGCAGTCAGTTTTGTGGTCTGAACCTCACAGGAAGGACATGTTTTCAGACCAGACCCTGGCTGTAACAGCATAGCTAAATTAGAAGGAGAAGCAGAAGAAGCTTCTTCTATTTGCAATGCAGTAGAAGTTGCAATGCAGTCCCAATGCAACTTTGAGTTGTTTTAAGACTGTCACTTTAGTGCTCAGACAAAAGTCCAGCCTCAAGAAAAGGCTGATCTGCTGAATTTAAGCCAGCTCCATGTCCCCAGACATGGTGCCATCATACATCTGGCCACTAGTCCTGCCTAGAGCAGGACTGTGTATTCGTGGGGCCCAGATTCTGCTTACTCTGATTTCTTCTGCTTTATAGGGAGGGGTCACGAGGCAGCTGTGACAGAATTCATCCTGCCATGGAAAAGGAGCAGTCATGTTCAGGGGAAGGCTTGACTTCAGCATCATCACCCTGTCTTCAGCATCATCACCCTGTCTTCAGCATGGTGCTCAAATGATTGGAAACAATCCAGTAGAGACCAGAAATAGGGCTGAGAGATGAGGGGCAGGAGAGAACTGGGACTGGTCAGGGAGAAACAGGAGACATCAAATATATAAAATGCTGTTTCTGAGGGGCAGGGAATAAAATATTCTCCCTGTCCATGGGGGATATGTGAAAGAGTTGCAGCCTTACACTTGAGTAAGAGAGCCTAAAATCTTTCTAAGTTTAAAAATAGCTCATAGTAGAAAAGGCAACAGACCCTTTATGGGCACCGGAATAATCTATTAGCATAACTAAACTCGTTGTTTACTTCCAGAAAAATAACAGAAAGTAGTTGTTTTTTTTTTAAAGTCTTTTTCATAACTTACAACAAATCTCCCTCAAGTAAACATCCTTTCCAATTTTTATATATCTGCTGCGTGTTCCACCTCTCCTCCCATGTGATGAATTCATCCTCACAGTGATGAATATAACAAAGTAGTGGGTGGGAAGAAACACAGATAAATATTTTGTAAGTAATGTACTATATATATTGGGCAGAGATAGAAATAGCATTGTGCTCATTCTGGTTTCATTCTCACAAATCAGGAATAAATCCAGTCACCAAACTCCTTCTACATGTAAAAATGGAGAAAGTGAGTGGTGAATGAATGTGTTGCAAAGACTTGAATGTGAATTTTTTGGTAAGCCAACATCTTTGTTTTATTATCTAGTCATGCTTCTGTGCAAGAAGGCTGAGTCCAGTCATTATATGCATTTTTCTAAAAAGCCAACACTGTTATGGGATATATTGGAGACAGTGTGGGTGGAGTACAACAGTATTAAAAAATAAAGCGCTGTCTCCTTTTTTGTTTTCCTATATAAGAACAAATCATTTATTCCCTGCTGGATTTCATGAGTGTGTTATTTACCACTGTTTACTGTAACTAGCTTCCTATTATTACAAAAGTTGGCAGGGCGAGCATGGGTCTGTAGCTTGCCCAGTTGCATTCCAATTCCTTTCTGCCAAAAATTAAAAAATGGGTTTTCCATGCACCTATCACATGTAGGAATATATTCAGCCACATTTCTTAGTCTTACAGATGCCAGCCTCACTGTCAGGAACATGCCTAACCCCCTCTCCCCACCAAAACACCCTCTCTGATGGGCATCCCAGAGCCCCCAGGGTAGAGGGACCATCGCAGGGCTGCAGTGGCACGAGACCCCACCTGGGCTCAACCTGGTTGGTTTGACTGCCACACACACAGCACTTCACCCAGCCTGAGCTAATTTATCCCAAGGAGAAGGTAACCAGATATTTATGAGCAACCCTTCATCACTTCTGCACAAAGACACTTTACGGGGTGCTGCTGCCAGGTAGATTTGCCCAGCCTTCCCCAGAAAGGGTCACCAAGTCTGTCCCAGGCTGAGCATGGGGAAGGCATCACACAGCCTGTGCCTTCCCTTCCCCAGGTGTGCTTGGCAGGGGTTATATCCTCCTGCCCAAGTGTGGCCATGGAGGAAAGTGTGAAAGAGGTCGGGAATTTGGGGAAATGGCCCCAGAGGGACATTGTCCCAGGGGCAGCCCCACACTGGGCACGGCTGGAGTGACATGACCAGGCTGCAGGAAGGGTCTCAGTGGTCTGGGTGATCCCTCTCTGGAGGGTTTAGCTGAGCTGCTTGTGTTTGCACTGCAGAATCTGCTCGGGGTTTCTGTTTTACATCTCCAAGAGGCCTGTGCCCTTTGTAAATAGAGGGGCTGAGGCACAGGAAGAGCCGGTGTGCTTGTGAGAGCACCAGCCCAATAAAGGGATATATATTTAACTTTCTACTTGGTGTTATTTTCTCTCTGCTTGGGCAAACAATATCCTGACTGCTTCCTAGTCCTAATCAAACTGCAGGGTACTAATAAAACAAATCCAAACTAATAAAGCATATTTTGTCAGTATAAATCCTCTTAAAGTTATCAGGTTTTCACATCCCTAGATAGGAGTAGTACTGCCTGACATAGAGTTGAGAGATAAAAGTAGGATAAAAGAGCCATTACCATACAACAGCATTAAGTCAAAAATATAATTGCAAAGGCTGAACTTGATTATTATTTAAAACATGTGTTGGGTGGAGGCACCAGCCGGCAGGAAGCATCTGATGCTGATGAACCCACACAACCTCAGCATGACTGACTTTTGAGCATGAATGTAAAAGATTTATTAATTTCATTTTTTAAGATGTTCTATTTGTTTTGAAAACATTTGGGGTTGCAAAACACATGAATCCTGTAACTATTTCCATAAAGCCTGGAACAGTGGAACAACATTAGAGGGGATGGGGGTGGGGAACATGGGTATATTTTTTTTTCTGGAAGAATTTCCATTAAAATTAAATCTAGTTTAATTATAGCTCCTCAGCAGTGAGTATGTGATTTCTGATTATGTCCCTGGTGGATGCTCAGGTTGGTACTGCTGTGGTTGGATTGAGATCTGCTCCATTTCATTACTTTTTCCTTGAAGAGAAACCTCACTGGTATTCGTGGAAACCATGTGTCAGTTTGTGCAGTGTATCATTATGTATTATCATATCATACAATTTAAAAAACATTGCATTGTTGCTTCTGGTTGGATTCTCTTTATGTGGAATACAGATGGCATTATTCTAGGTAACTCTCTTTCTTAATTCCAGCCCTCAAGCCAATCAAACAAAGAGAAAATTGTAGATGGATACGAACTAATTTCTTGGTATATATCCAAACCCCACAAATAATTAGGGATGGGAGAAGCTCAAAAGCTCTGTAGATTTGGTTTGGACACACACTCAAGCTCAACTCTTGTGCAAAGCTGTAGGGGGACCTCCATAATTAAGGCTGTGCTCCATTACACTGGTGTAAACAAAGTCAGCGGTTACACCAGGGAAAGAGAGAGTTCAGAAATTGACCCTCTGCCTGAAGATCTCAGGAGAAAAGATTTTTTTTGGTGAGATTTCTATTACTTCCTGTTTCTGGTCAGGCTCAGGTCAAGAGCAGCTTTCTCACAGTGCTGGGGCACTGGTGTTCCCATCCCCAACGGGCCAGGAGGCACCGGGGAGCCTGGAAATAAAGCTGAGAGAGCCTTTGGCAGTGCAGGAGAGCACTGCCTTGGGCTGGGTCAAAGCAGTGGCCAGAGGTCGAGTTTTATTTTGTTTGAACTTGTTCCTCTGCCCAAAATGGCAGCATGGAAACAACAATGTGAGGTATGAGGCTCAGCCATGGGGCTGAGCCACCTCGCCTGCATGGCACGACTTGGAGGTCAGAAAACACGTCTGGTGTAAATGACAGTGATGACGTTTCTCTCCTATTTTTAAGCAGAGTGTGTCCCCAGTTCTGATTCTGACAGTAAACACAGGGGTTTTGTGTATTGGCTGCTGCTTACCCACACCTCCACCAAATGCTATCACAGGACCAAACTCAACAGAGAAAATATAAGCATGAAAGTGCTTGCAATTCTCTGTACCCCAGGCTTAACACTCAGCCAAAGACAACCTCACAGAAACTGTTCTGCAACTAAATTGGAGGGAAAGGTGCCAGGTTGGGGAAGAAAAATACACACAACATCAAATTTAAGTTGCCAGCTACACCCTGTTGTGCTGTAGTACTTATCCACAGCTCTGTGCAGTGACTCCAACGTGAAAGCACCAGTGTAGCTTCACTAATAGCCTGCTCTCCCCTTGCTTTGGAGATAAGTCTCATTCAGCAGAGAACCAAGGCTACAGCCACTATTCAGGGACACAGTGCATCACTGCAAAGGCAGGGGACACGAACAACAGATGTGCAAAAGAGCTTTAGCAGGAGGCCCAGCCCTTCCTAAAAGTCTGCTTTAGATAGTGGCATTCCCCATCTTCCCACCTCCCTGAGAAGCATTGTCACCACTGCTGCAGCACAGTGCAATAAAGAGCAAAACCAGCTGAAACTTTGTGAATTAACAGGCAAACTTTACTGCTTGCAAGGTGAGAATACAGAATGAGTGAGGTTTTTATATGCCATCAGCTGCTCTGCTCAGACTCACAGTCGGGATAACTTGGCAAAGACATGTTTTCTGTTAAGCATTGCAGGAGCCTGGAGAAAGAGTGTTAGAAAGGGGTACTTTCATCTAAGGAAATATCCTAAACCACTGATGAGCAGCCTGTGTGAATCTCTCTTATGTCTGAGTAAGAGGCAGCATCAGACCCTGACACTGAAGAGGTAGTTGCCCTAGAAAACAGAAACAAAAAAACCCAAACAAAACAGCATTTTAAAACAAAGACAGCTGGATTGACAGCGACCTACACAGGCTGCTGTGGCCAGCAGTGACACTGATTGAGACAGACTTCTCTAAACTGGTGACAGACTCTGAATGCCAGATCCCACGATCAGTCCTAAATGACACAACACACAGCTCTATGGAGCTGTTGTGATTAGGGAACTTTCTGTTACAGTAGGAATGTATGAATGTTTTAGTTGCATTATTGGCCTCCAAATATTTTTCCTTCTTGATCTCTCAGACAAGGATTTGGTGAAAGAATATCTAATTTTAAATGACAAACATCTTCATGAAACTTTCCAGGGAAAATCTTAAACAAGGAGCAGTCATCCAGCTCCAAGAGCTGGGGAAATGCAGCATCCATGTCCAGTGGCTGTCTTAGAAAGGTTTCATAGTCCCCTGTTTACTGTGTTCGTTCAGTTTTCATTTTATCATGTTTATTAGAAAAATGGTTCTATTTTTTTTTTTGCCAATTCTCAGTGGAAGGGCAAAACCAAGACCTCTGTGCTGTTGAGTTTTCTGCCACACAAGTGGTAATGAGCATACTTCCAATACTTTCTGCTGGCTGGATATCTGAGCTCCAAGTGTCATAGGAGCTGAGGACAACTGTGATAGTCCCCAACACTTTGGGACCACTCCAAACCTTTCAGTTTCTAGCAAATATTACTCATGCAACATCTTCTTCTCAATTTTTATATGAATTTCATATGAATTTCTATGGATTTTTTAGTGAAGTCCAGGCTGTAAGAGGCCAAAGATTAATTCTGGACGCATTATGAATTCATATGTAGACCATCAGCTGATCCAAAGTGAGGTAATTTACAGAGTACATATAATTATTCACCTTTCTATTTGCAAAGTCTCTGGATCAACAAAGAAACCTCCATTACAAGCCATATATGGATCATACAATTTACTGGGGCAGGTTCAGATTATATACAGACGAGAACAAGCCAAGATTTCTAACAGGAAAAAAAAATCTCATCAGATGCTTCCATGAGCAGCCTGGAATGTGTCTTAGGATGTGCTCACTGACCTCATGGCAGCCCAGGGTCCTGCTGTGCTCTCTGCCTGGCTGCAGTTTGGATCCATCCAGGTTACTCTGGATCGGTGTATCTCTCCAAAGAGAAACCACTCACTCCGTCACTTCTGCTTCCTCCATCCCTCCCCTTTTCCAGAGACCAGTTAATCCAAGCTGGGTCAATCCTAAACCAGTTTCCCTTTCTATTCTATGGCAAGATGCACGTCCAGACAACTTCACTCAAAATTGGGTATTTCCTCATTGCTTCAGAGACCAAGGACTATGACTCCAGCAGATGACCCTGGCATGCAGAGTAATTTCAGCAATAGATACAACTTTCTTATGCCTTTTTCAGTCTCAGTGTTCAACCAGAGGCTGATGATACCACTGAGGAAACCTTGGCAGATTTCCTTAGTAAGAAACCACAGCGCACTGCTCACCAATATAATCCTCTATAACATCTCCTGCAGACTCACTTCACAACATTTGACCCAGCTGCAGCTCCAAAGAGCACCTGGAATCCTGGATAGCCCTAAGCCTCCCAAAGGAAAGGTGACCTGAATTTGTCTGGAAGCAATAGATTGTTATAATAAACTCTCCTGCCAGCTTCATTTACTGGAAGAAGGCCACCCAAATGCCTCCTTATCTAAAGGAACTCTCAACTTTCACTTCAGCCGCTCATTTACCTCTTCCACAACCATTTTTTTTGTCTCAGAAACTCCATTGCAACAGCTTGGGTCTGCTACAGGATCTGCTTCAGTTTACACCAGCACAGCTCAGCTCTCTCAGTATGGTGCAGACATGATGCTCCATAATGGGCAAAAGGATGAGCATCATGCAAATGCATGAGTGATATTGTCAGCACTTCTAGGAAGTTGCACACACAGATCTACTTAGTTAATAATGAGACATGAACACATTCTGTGCACCTCACTGAGCACACATTTAAGCATATGGCTGCTGAGATAGAATATATCCTGCCAGCTTTTTTTCTTAATTAAAGTTATGCAAGTTATGAAATACTTTCCTTTATAATAAGCTCTTATTCCTGTGGAGAAATTTCTATTTGTTTTTATCTCATTTGAGCTTCAAGGTTAATCTTAGTTTAAGAACCTTGCTCGCTGTGACAGCAACCTCATGGTGCTGCAGCCTGATCCATGTGTGAGTGGGTGTGTGTCCTTTTGTTCCATGCTGGGGCTGGATGCTGGCTGAGTGTCTTCCCTGTCCTGGTTTGTCCTACAGACACTAGAAAAGGTGTAGGTGGGTGACTGGGAAAATGGTTCATGAAGGATATTTTCCAGATCCAGTTGAGGGCCATTTAAAAAACCCCAAAGGGGCAGATGCAAAATTTGTGTTTTGTTTTGCAAGACAAGGCAAACGTGAGATATTTCGCTTTCTGATCTACTCTGAAGGGGAATTTAATTTTGGAACCCTTGATATCTATTTACTTATTTTATTATATGAGTGCAGCACGATAATTTTTTCCAGCATGAAAAGAGACATTAATAAAGGAGAAAGAAAAAAGAGCAAGACATTTAGATCAAATTAATATACATGAAATAAAACAGTAAAAATCCCTGCTTTATCCACAAATAAACTTTTTATGTCCTATATACTTTATGATGAATCTCATATCATACTGTACATATGTATTGGACAAATACAGTAACAATACTGAAATAATTGTTCACAGTTATAGACACCAAAATGAATATCTGAATTATTTACATAAGTCTATCTTCCCTCAGACCTTTGGGTCTACATTAATTTAGGATAATGGCTCAGCTCTTTGCTCTAGGTCATCAGTACCAGCAAAAGTTATCTTTA
Source organism: Taeniopygia guttata (assembly GCF_048771995.1). Classification (NCBI taxonomy): domain Eukaryota; kingdom Metazoa; phylum Chordata; class Aves; order Passeriformes; family Estrildidae; genus Taeniopygia; species Taeniopygia guttata. Next base: position 4,161,548 of record NC_133037.1, read on the forward strand.
CTTTTTTTTTTTTTTAATTCCTAAGGAAATGTAATGAGTAATGTTTTCCAGAAAGATAAAATACCACCTATAAATGCTGCTCTGCCACTTCTGGCCACCGCTTTCTTTTCTCTTTTCTTTAAAACACTGAGGTATTTCTTACTCCATATCTGCTCTCAAATTCTTTCTTCCTTTCCATGCATATTTCTCCTGACTCCCATCTCAGCCTCTCTGCTGTATTTTCCTTTTTTGAATGTGTCTCATGACAATCTCTCACCTACACATTTTTGCTTTAGCTCTATCCTCATTAGTTCCATTAGATCTTAAATGTTTGGCCACAAGGTCCTTTAATGCCATTCTAAACCCTGTTCAGGTCATGTGGTGGGAAAAGTCCTGATGTGTTGTATGATCTTGTGAGGGTTCTGTCTGAGAAGTATCTTCTCTCATGTAATAGGGTCAATTACAAACCCACTGAAATTCTCATAAAATCCCTCTCAACTTTCACGTGTGTACGGGTGGACCCAATGTAACATTTTTTGTCCCTGCTTGGAATATAGAAGGGTACAAGGGACTTGAATACCTTGAAATATTCATCTTAAAACTGGGATGTTATCTATTAAGACTTTTTCTTAAAGAAAACAACATTTGGGGGCCAAAATGTGAGCCCTTTGTTGCACATAGAAAGGGCTATTTCTGCCTTTATAGAGAGGTTGTGATTCAGTGCATCCATTGTGTAACCCCATTTAACCATCAAAAATGTTGCCAAGAACTAAAAGATAAAATATAGATCTACTGTTCATTTTTTCTCCCCCAGTTGATCTTTTGTGTTTGATCATAAATGCACATTGTGAAAAGATGTCTTGTACCTCCAAGCTAAACACTGTTTGCTACTCATTAGTGATTTATAAATGATATTTTCTCCCTGGTGACATATCTTTTGATATGATTCTCTAATAATAACATCCACCAATATTAAAATAAGAACATCCCCATGTATTGTGATCACCTTCAACCACATTTCCTCACTAAAATTAAATTTTAGCACACCAACTGATATTATATGCATATATTTGTCTACCATCATTATAAATCTCCTAAGGGTCTCTATAAAATGATAGTTTTGCCTCTTTGCAGTAATTCTACCTAATGCTCCAAAGCAAGAAACTAATTACATGCTGACTTTTCACTAACTTTGATCTTTGCAAACCCATACTCTGAAGTTTCTATAGGTAATCATATAATTACAACACACTAAGTGGGATGAAATTAGGCATAAACTCTTTTTCCCTCTCTAAGTACCATTAACCCTTTTTGCAAATAAACATTTAATTTAAAAATATTAAAAATTCAATAGCTTGCTATTTTTGGTATCCCAAGATATAAGTTTTGTATGTAGAACTTCAAAATACAATCTAAGTATATGCAGTAATATTTGTAACAAATATCTTATTCTAACAGAAGGAGTACCAGTGGAAGGGGCTATGCTACAAATCCTTGAAAAATATGTTTAAGAAAGGCCAAGGATAAATGATAGTGGTGTTAGGAAATTACTGATATTTCTCCAGGGAATCTTTGAGTCTCTTGAAAAAATGACCTCATTTGTATTTTCCCAATGAATTGGTATGATATTTCCTGTAAGAAAAATTGAAAACAATTGTTGCTTTCAGCTGAACTCTGCTGCTATAGAAAAAAACCCCTTGGATTTCTTCTTTGAAAAATATAAGTTTAGCTTATTCCTATTTTGAAGCATAATCATAAGAAAGTTTGATTTTTTAAAAGAAAACAAATATCACAGCCTTCTTAGACACCAGAGAAATAACTGTGCACTTCAATATTTTTTCGCCTCATACTTTCAACCTGCTATTTTAGCCCAGCAGTAAAACCATAATAAAATCCTCCCATCCAAAGGGCTGTGGCCTCCTCCCTGCTCTTCTTGCACACAAATGAGGACACAAATACAAATTCCAACAAGGAGAAAAATAACATGGCTGTGCCTCTCTTTGGGGTACCTCATCACACGGGGGTGTCCCACTGACTGCCACGAGGTCTGGCTCCCACCCCAGGGGAGGCAATGAAGAGCTGAATTAAGTCACTTCCATGTGCCCATGATTCTATACCCTACCCTGAGGAAGAGGATACTCAGCATGAGGAAGGGTGGCAAAACACAGCCCTGTGGGAAAAGAGCTCCTAGAAGAGAGCTTCGGTTTAAAGGAGAGCTCCAAAATGGTGTCTGGGCAGCGTCCAGGCCGGGAGGAGAGGCAAGGAGAGGAGAGGAGGGATGGTCTGTGGGAAACATGACATCACAGTTCCTGGAGCGAGGAGTGGCTTGAAGGGATGTGGGTTGAGGGGACGTTTCACATGGTGAGTCACCACAGCAGACGCTCCAACACCACCGTGCCTGCCAGAGCACCACGGTAAGAGGAACAACATTTTGCCTTTTCCCTGATATTTGCTGCACCTACTGGATCCCCCAGGCCTGGAAGACCTCCTGCCCCAGGTTTTGGGCAGCCAAAACCACAGCCAAGGCTTTGGGAGTGCTGTGGTCACCCTGCAGGGCCAGGCGCCTCCAGCCCAGGGTGGCTTTGTGGATGACGCAGCAGCGCCGAAAGGAAACACGTTGTTGGTGGAACAAGCCTCCTCTACCTTTACTACATCCCACATGTGCACCTTGTTTGTCTAATAACACTCAAAACCGCAGAAAAATCTGAACACCACATTCACTTTAAAGCTGAATAAACAAAATTTGTTTTGACTTATCATCAATCATGTCATGTGATCACAGGGCATATTGTGTGCAAACGGCAGTTGTTTTATCTGGAGCTTCAACCTTTAAAAAATTCAAAACAGTAAAGTTGTTTATTTGACACCAGTGCTGACCCCCAGACTTTAGCGCCGCATTCTGACAAAGTGAAAGAAAGAAAACACATTTTGCTTCTTCATTGCTGTGGCATAAAGGAAACCTGACTTCTCGGGAGACTTTTGACACATTCCTTGCATTTAAAATGCACCAATAGGAACTTTATCTCCTTCTTTTTTATTTTTCTAGAAACTGGAGGAAGAAAGGTGTTTACATGGTATTGCACATGGTAGCAACACTCATTATGAGGATCTGCAGACACTCAGTATGTGCATTTAGCTTTGGGAATTGCATTACTTAAGAGCCCTGTGGTTAGAAAGATGAATTCAGGCAGACAATAAGGAGTAACTGTTTGAGAGCCAAGCCACTTGCTCAGTCTCACTTAACAAATGATAGGCTTGCAAATATTTTTTTCAGGAACCAACTTGAAAAATCATTCCAAGCCATCCTGAAAAAAACCAATCTTTTCCCTCCCTTTCTTTCTTCCATCAATAAATAGATGCAAAGAGATTGCAACCTGTATCTCATTTTGTGTTTACCTGTGTATCTGTGTCTCTCTGGGAGAGAGACAGTGTATTTTGTCTTCAGATGTCAGAAATGACAGAGCATCTAGAAAAGCTGCAGATCGCTGAACAATATGTGTCCATTAAGTATGATAATTAAAGTTTCCTTCTTTTTTTAAAATTAACATCATAATTCTCATCTAAGCATGAAGTGCAATTATACATCAGGAACACCTTAAACTTTCACTCCATTCTGTACAGGCAGTTTCGTGCTACTTCATCTTCACCAGCCTGAGGACAAAGTTTCAAATTCATCATATGGCCCTGAGTGCATTCATTCTGCTATTAACTCCTGAGGCATAAAGAAAAACTCTCTTCTGGAGGGATATTTGGCTTACCCCTTCATATGATAGGGCTGTGGCTAAGGAGAAGGTCCAGGACTGATTTTTCTTCCAGACATCCTATTTTATCTTGGTTAAGAGTCCATTCAATTGTGTTTCCTCACATTTTAAAGATGATAAAAAATAATAATTAACTTCCAAATAAAGAAGATGTGATGCTATCTAGTATAATGTTTTTAAAATGGTTTAAAGCCCTCAGTTACAGGAATATAAGAGCTACCATAAATGTTCTCAAGGAAGGGTTTGCTGGGAGAAGTAATGTCTTTTATTAGATCATTTGGTATATTTTAAAAACATTGACCTGCTTTTGGACACATGCAGGTTTGCTGCTTCCGTTTCAGCCCTGAAGAAGAACCTAGATAACCACATCTCTAGGTCTGATAAAGATTATTATGTACATAAACTTCAACAAACCTGTTTCTGCAACATAAATAATCTGCACAAGGGTCTGTGCAACCTCAGACTGTCTCTGGGAGCAACCAGTGCTGGTCACTCTGGAGGCAGGTGAAGCAGTGCTTGGTGCTGCACTTACACTTCACTGAGTGAAGGGCTCACCAGTGCTTCCTACTTCACATCCCCAGTGAATGGCCTACATATTTTTCTTTCCTACTTGATCTCTCCCTTCACTTTTTAAAGTTGATACTCAGTTGTTTTTCAAATTCTTATGCATATTTCTATCTTAGATTTCATTTACCATGGTTTACGTGCAGCCCCTGGAGATTAAACCTTACTGTTAACCTGTTGGCATAAATAACCTCTTGAACTCATCAGACTAATCCCACTGATTTGTTTTTTTTTTTCTCCCTGCTCTCTTCAGTACGTCACCCTGTCTCTTTATTGAGTGACTGCCATGGAAATGCAGCACATCCACAGCAAGTCTACTGATGGAACTTCCCCCAGTGGGGCAAGGAATGAAATCAATTATAAATAGACTAGAGGGAGAAAAGGGAGAAAAGAAAGCAAAAGAAAACAAACCTAGTTGTTTCAAGACCATGAATCTTAATATCTTCTTTCCTTTGTTTGTGCTGCCCGTGGGAGAAGTGAGGCTGTGGAAGGTGAGTTGTATTTTTACCACCAGCTGAAGAAACTCCACTCAAGATTATGGCACACTATTGATGTAAGTTGGGTCAGGATTTGATCAGATTCACAGAAACACTCCATTCCTCCTTCCCACAGATCGGTGTGCAGATAATTGTATTTGAATTAATAATTCTAATAAAGATGTGACCTTTAATGCCAATTGGTGGTTTTAATTTTGATTCATAATCAGTCACCTCAGTGTGATCCCTTCTGATGTGTGAGCAGCAGTGAGGCCACTGTGTATATTTATAGACAAAAAACAAATATGGGCCCAGGGAGGCATCCCATGGGGCAAATGCATATACTGCAGATCTTAAAAACAGATTTGTACATTACTGGATCCTGAAGTGAATAAAAGTGCATACATTTCTAGGAACCAAAGATAAGTCAAAGGGAAAAAAAAGCATTCACAAGTAGAAAGCAACCCCCATAGCTCATGAATAGCCTAATTATGAGAGAGCCCCACAGGCAAATGCAAAGTTACCAACACAATTGCCTTTGGAGCTCACAGAGGGGTCAGATGCTACCCTCAGAATATTATCTTCTGTAGCACAGCACCTGGGTCCTGTGTAGTGCTATTCAAAAAACACACCAAAGGACAGTCTGAGGAGGCAAGAGCTGACAGGACCTCATATGGACATTGCTGTAATGCTTGTGCATTAGAGTATCTGTTGCTTTTTCTCATTGTGAAGATTTTCTTAACACAAACACGTTCAAAATTGATGCAACTTCTGTTTCTGAAATCCTCCTTTACATCCATAAAAAGCCATAAAAGTCTTCTTTTGGTCTTCAACAAATGGTCATGATGAGAGAAAATGTAGATGACATTGTGTGGCAGAAAGATGTTAGGATGCTGGAGGTGCCACCTTCCATCCAAGACATAAATCTCTGGTTTTCTCAATTTTGTGAAAGAGTAAACAAAGTTTTCTCTGCCACCTACTACACAGGAGAAAGAACCCATTCATCTTGGAGTTAAGACTATGCTTGGAACTGTAATGGCAATTTCATTTTTGGCCAACATATTTCAGCAAAATTTGCAACATACCCTAAACTGTCTGGAGTCAAAGAGAAGCCAGAAACTGCCACGAAAGTGAAGGGCACTGAAGAAAAATCATCAGACACAGAGACTGGCTCAGAAAGAAAAGAGAAAGAGGTAAGTTTTGCCTGTCATCTATGGACCTCAACTTTCTTTCCAAATACAGTCTGACCTGATGAAGCTGCTCTTTGCTTTCCATTTTGCTCCAGCCAGAATTTTGCTGTCACTCTCACACCTGTCTCCTCTTACACCTCTCTTTCCACAGGCTTTTGCAATACAAATTTGCTTTGGAGAATTTGGTCCTTGCTTTACTTCCACAGCTGCACTGATCAACCTGTGACCACCTGGCTCTGCTGATAAGACTATGGAGAATAAATATGACTGTATGGAGAGTTTGGCTGTTTAATACTACTCCTCTCTTTATAGAAATGCCCTTCATAACCCAAGCACTAAAGTCATTATGCTCGTCTCCAGATCACTTAACAGGGCTCATCTCTTTTACAATGCTAAGAAGCACCACCTGCTAATTAAAGGTACAATACCGTCTCTTTAAATCCTTCTCACATTTAATATCACATGTATATTCATGTGCTTAAAGGATATATGCACTCTTGCATTTCTGCATATTTCTTCTCTTTAGATACTGCTTTTTGCCTGAGACTATGAACCTCTAATTGATGCACTGCACTACATTCATGAGTGCAAGGAAAGGAGAAATCCCACACATACCTGTGTGCCTTGTTTGTGTGCACAGGGATGTCTCCAACACAGGAATGGACAGAGATCAGAGGCCCTTTTTGATCTGCCTCAGTAGTATATAATGTACCCATCACTGGCTGAGCCCACTTCAAGGGGCTGTGACTTCTTGTAGCTAAATACACCCGAGATTACGATAAACTAAATGGTCAGCTCATCCCTGTTGTGGTCGGGGGGAAAGGCAGGAGCACTCTGATTGCTCTGGGATCAGGGAAGGCGCATGGGGCTGTGCTGGGATCTGGAGCAGTGCTGGTCATGTCTTTTGTATGTCTTGGTAGAACTGTCGTTCTGGATTAATGGCTTTTAGGAGGAGTTCAGGATGGGAGAATGTGAAAAGACTGAAGGAAAAACCTTATCAGTTGAAAATGAAGCATAGAAAGCTTATGAACAGAATAATCTAATAATGCATTTTTCTGCAATAGAGAGCTGTGTTCCGTGGTCCTAGAATTCCTGAACAGAAAGTTTTCTCTTTATTTTTACTCTATAAAGAAGACCCATTTGTTGTATTAGACTGTTGCCTGTTTTCCTGTTTGCTGTGTTGAGATCCAGGAGCATCATCCAGGTTTTGAAAGAGGCAGTTTAATCGGATTCAGAATTCACTTCAGAGAGAATCTAGACTGAGTCAGTATATGTGGTTTTAACTAAAATAATATTTTGTTAGACTCTAATACGATGTTAATACCCATATGAGACAGGGTAATACCATTCAGTGTTCATCTTAATTAACTAACATTAACTATCATTAGACTTTTATATGGTACAATGCACATTACTCTATAACTTCAACACAGATCTCATACAGCTAGATTATAATGCATAATATCAATCATGGTTTTCTCTGAGCTTTCTTAGCACCTAGCCTTGATTTTAAAAGTTAAGGTCAATGTTAAGCGTTACACTTCAGCTGAAAAAGTTAAAATCAATGTTAATTAACAATGTTAATTAAATGTTAATCAGTTAAATGAAAGCATTTTTCATCCACTTCCCCGATAAATTGTGGTCAGGTAATCTTGCATACATTGTTTCAGATGTCACATGAATGTGTCATCACCCTTGGGATGACTACCAGGGAAGTCCAAGACAACCATTCTTGCAAAGATAAAATAAATTGCTTATCTCGGTACAAAGGCAACTAAATTGCCCTGGAAATCCAGACTGATGGATAGGAAATTAAAGGCACAGCAAGGCAGTACTGCCATTGCCAGTCTCAGTGGTGGCCACAATGCTACCCTAAATCTGAGGGTTTAGAAGCATTTTGCGTGGCTGTGAGACTATGGTTCCTCACCCAGTCCCATGGAAATGGAGTCCCTGTGCCTGATTGTATGAGAGACAAGAATTTCTGGAATAATCCTCATCCACAGTGTTTGCCTCATGGGACAACAGGGGTGTGGGGTTAGTTTAGCAAAAGAAAAAACAGTTTATTTTTTGTTACTGCAGGTCTTATCTGTGATACTGTAGAGTTCAAAACTGCATGAGGCAACTATCAGCAGCTCAAATTGAATGGGCATGGGTAGCCCTTACTTAATCCCAGTTTGAACATTTGAATCCAACCCTACAACAGGATGTTTTATGCTAGTTATTTAAAATATTAGATGAATACTGGGAGTACAGAACGCTTGAACTCTATAACTGCCATATCATGTGTTTATCATGTGAGCAGGCACAGTCTAATACACTTCCTAAAACTCACAAAAGTTTTCATTCAAGTTCAAAATTTTTGTATATAGTACTGTAACTGATGTATATATACATATATCTGTCTGCCCTGTGTATATATAAATATGCACTATTGTATATAACATGTATGTATTACAGACTAGAAAATTTTAAGCAAGATACAGTTCTTCAAATGCTTTAAAGATATTGCTTACAATTAATTGGATTTGAAATTTATGCTCCAGCTGGATTTCAGTCAAACCCACAGTTCATTGCATGTTACTGAGATGGTTCTTTTGGCTGAGAACTAAGGATCTACCCTGTCATGTAGAAAATCTATTTAAAAAATAAAATAATAAAGCTTTGACATAATTGACTGTAGATATCAGCATTTTGCATGCCAGTGAAAATCAATATTTAAAGTGTGGTTCCACTTTGAAAAAGGTCTGTATAAATATATTGTGTCCTCCTCATCAGATCTGTCTGGCTGTGTGTTCAGGGAGACAACTCCTGTTTCTGCTGACCAAGTATTATCCCTTCCCTTCAATTAGTACTGAAATGAAAATGCAAATACAGAAAACTTAGCACTTTTATGAATCCTCCACGAGTGAGTCCATCACAGTGGTTCAGTGTGACCTGATGTGAACACTGAGGGAAAACTTTGGCTCTGCCTTTTGCCTGTACTGGTCATTGGAAATGCCTGCAGGAGGAAGAGGAGGCTGTGTTGTACCTGTGAAAAATTTTGTGTTGTCAGCTGTCTTAGCAGAACCTACTGGCACAGACCCAAATCTCCCTACAAAAGGTTTTTAGGTCCCTACAGTTGCACAGACATAGATGCTTTGCCATGTAGCAGAACCTACAACACTGAGGCTACGTTCATGGTTCTTGTTAAATCCATCAGGATGGAGATTAAGAGTTGCCAAGAATTGAACAGTTGATAGGAATAGTCCTCCAAGTCCCACCATTTCCAGGAAGACAGACAATTCAATTTGGATTACACAGTGAGCTCTACTCAGGAACCACAGCCTTGAAGGGAAGCGTTCAGGCCCTTCTTTTCAAGATGGGAGAAGCAGACAAACATGAATTCCTTCCACCCCCTACCTTCCTCCCCCAAAACTGGTACTAGATATAGTTAAAGTTCTTGTATTTTCTCTGTTAGTTAGTGGCTAGAACCGTGTCCTGAGCATTAATCATCCTCTATAGCTGAATTCACAGTACTCTCAGAGCACGTCCCACCTTTCAGCATAAATATTGCTTCAAAGCATACAGGTTTCCTCCCTTCTCCCACAGTGACCAATTTTTCATGGACTAGTTATTTGTTAAAGCTTGGAACCGTAGAAGGCAAGGAAGATTTGAACAGTAGAGTAGACAGAAAACGAGGTTGTAATAGTCAATTAACACCAGCTTGAGCTTCACAAAAATAAAAAAGGCCTCTGCAATCCCAGAAGCCCAGAAGGAGGTACAGTGCAAGCTGTGTAATGAATTAAAGCTGAAAACAAGAATTTTGGTGACATGGCTATGACCATCATCTTCCTTCCTTTTACCTGTTTCCATCTGCCATTGTCTGAGATTTCATAGCTGGCTCCAGAAATGTGAATTGTGGAAACCAATATCTGCACAAGGTGGACCCTGGACTGACAAACTCTGTGAAACCTGATAAATTCAAAATATGCTAAACATTGAGAGGCTTAATGTAGTCTGAATTTCAGTGCTTCTACTCTTAAGCAACAGCTAATTGGGGTCTTAGAGAGTAAAGTATCGGGCTAAGTGATGGAAGAGGCAGGTAAGAGTGCAAATTCTGGCTGAATTTCCTGTTTTGCAAGCTTAGCAAAAATAATTCTATTTCTTCCACCCCATCTGCCTAGTATCAAGAGAGAGACTGCTCCTTTCTTTTCCCAGATCTCTGCCTTGGGCACAGTGCCACCTTTTTCCATGGCTATGAAAGGGTGGAGACATCTCTGTGTTCACCCTTCCCATTCCTAGAGCTGAAGCAACCTAAGAGGCTCTTCCCGTAGCTGCGTGTCTAATGGGTACTGCGGGGAACGACCCCGGGACGATTTTCCTTGACACTGACTAAGGAAACTCTCCATGTGAGTGCCCAGTTCCTAGCAGGCTGGAGACTTTGTTCCATGCTGCTTCTGGTGAGTAAGATCATTCTGGGAAGAGATCTTTGGCAGACTCCATCTAGAACAAAGACAGCAGCAGAGCCATCGTAGAAGAATGCGTCTGAAAACACTGAACGTGTACGAGAAAATACCTAGAATGGCTTTATTTTACCAGCTGAATATGAGGACTTGGCTGAGCATCGTGGAAGAATGTAAGAAAGCATTTATAACCCATGTAATTATTTCTAAGCAGCGGACACATGAGTGAGCCCTAGGAGGTACAAAAGAAGAGGTGCAACAGCTGCAGCACTGCTGAAACCGAGTGACAGCTCAGGAAATGCCAGAGCACTTCTGCCCTGGAAACTTCACAGTGAGGGAGAGAAACTCCTGGCCAAGAAGAGCATTTATCATGGGAGAGGTAAAGATCACCCACGCTGAAGGCCAGCATGACCTCGGGGCTCTGCACAAGTCAGACTTGTTTAAGCTTAGTTTGATAAGAAAGCCTTATTTTTAGCAGCATCATCTGTGTGGCACGTTCCACATGCACAGCCTTTCTATCACGTTACTTCAGTGCTGTCTCCTTGTTGCATCCTGCCCAATACCACATGAGTGCGAAAAAAACAGAACTGCACTGCTTTGGGCACAAACATGGGCTTTTTGTGGAAATTGTAAGCTTCAAATATAATGTTTTAACCCACTTTTCTTGGTTATGCCTTCAGGCCTGAAGAGGATTTCATGAGACACAGCAGAACTGGGCACAACCCCCTTGTCAGTGCAAGGCATCTCCATTGGGGTGAAGCAAGCAAAGCCATGGCATCGTGACTTGTCACCTTCCTCACCCACCTGGGGACACCAGTGCTGAATCTATGGCTCCATCCAAACTTTTGGATGGTTTCTCATTCCCAGCTGCTCAGTGCGTGGGAACTTGCACTTGCAGCAGGAATTTGCTTTAGGAAGAAAATAGGGATGAGGGCAAACAGGAGCAGTATTTTTAAACAGGTTTTCTACCTAGACATCTGGAGCTGGAAAGGTAGGGAACAGGCAAGGAACATTTTGGAGCTGAATTAAACATGTCAGCCTATGTGGGATCATGAGGCTGGGGGATAGGAAGCCAAAGGAAGAGAAGACTTGGGTTTGGATCAGGGGTTTTGATATGCTTTTTCCAGGAGTCCTTGGTACTTAGTAAGAGTGCTATGTTTTGAAAATATAGCACATCATGCTGCTGGTGTATTTAGGAACTATTCAGTACTTTAAAAACTAAAGGGAAAAATTAAATGAAAGGCCGTCATGAGATCTTGAGGGGAGAAAACAGGGAAGCTAGCAGGTGGGATGAAGAGGGCTCACCACTTCACAGCCCTACTTCATTCTTCCAAAAACTTATAGGACATGTAAAGTTAACTCAAAACTGTCGTTTCTTACTTACTACATTGAAAAATCTCCATCCTATCCTATACTGAAAGCTTTATTTTATTTTTTTTAGTCCAAGAGGACAGTGTAGTAACAAACTGCCAAGAAAAGAAACTGGTGAGTCACTGAGGAAATTTAGTTGAAATGATAACATTTCACAAAAATGAAAATTATTACATTTACTGTACATGGGAACAGTAAAAAGTTATTTTTTATTGCTCTTGGAGTTGAATACGAAGGGACTGATATTTCCACACTGGTATATAATATAATTTGCTTGCCAGCAATTTGTTTTTCTCTTATATGCAAGTTGTTTTGACAAATTTCTTAACAATTCAATACTCTTGTCAGAACCTGTGCATGGCCATTGTGACTATGTAGGAGTCTAATTTTCTGGCCTTTTTAATTTTAATAATCCAATATCTTATTTCTCAAAGGAAATTCTAAAGATTTTTGCCCAGCAGCATCTGGCAGTTTCTGCCTTGCAATAATAATAATAATAAAAATAATAATAATATGGAAAATACATGAAAAGTGTCTCTAACATCTTTTATGGCTGAAGATAAACAAAGATATTTTTTTCCATTCATCTCTTCAATCAAACATACCTGAGTAGTTTCCCTGTAGAAGACATCAAAATTTAGTATGTTAAATATAGGATTTCCCAGCCCTAGACTCAGTGGAACATAAGAGGATGATGCATGGAGTAAAAAATTTAGTTACCTTATTTTTCATCTGTGGATTTGGTTGCTTTCCTAACTGTTTTTGCTATTTATGGAACTCACATTATAACGAAGCCTGGTTTTCAGCTGCAATGAATAGGACTTTCTGCTGCTGACTGGAGCTTTTCAATCATAAAGACAGATGAATAACAGTAATTTTCTAATATGTTGGTCAGTGATCTGAAGATTCACTTATTCAAGGTTTCTCGGCTAAAATAAAAGTACAGATAGAGGACCAGCCCAGACTAGATGCAGTACTGACTCCTCCAGATAAATTCTTAGTTGAAATGAGTTAAGGGGAACGATTTCCTGCCTATGGTATTTGAGCTAATAAGCTTGGTAAGGCATAAGCAGGTCTTAAGTGAGTTTTCAGCCTTATGTAGACAGTCTGGGTAGGTGAGAAATTTGCATTCTGTCTCAGAGAGAAGCATGGATAAATGCAAACCAACTTGTCTTGGAGGGAGAGGGAAGCTCCTCTATAAGCTGCACAGAAATCTGTTCCTTTGATCAACATAAACTAAAAGTCCGAGCTGGTAAGTTCATTAAAGCTGGGTTATGGAAAAGTTTAGCTCTGTAAAATAAATTAGTCCATCTCAACAGAAGCTTTTTTCCTCATCTGTGCCCAAATGGGGTCCTTCTCCTAATTTTCAGACCTAACTTCCAATAGCCAAGTGCCTGGAGCAGGGCATGTGGGACTTGTGCATGGAGGCTCACAGAGATGGGAGAAGCTCCAAACAATACATGGAGAGCTGCTTTTGGGGATGTAACCTCTACCATGAGGAACCTTTTGAGAAGTGGAGTTCCTTTCAAGTTAAATGCAGCCCTAAGAAAGGCCCTTTGGCTGAGCTGTGCTACTCTGATGTGTATAAGTTATACTGCTGGACTTCAGAAGAGGAGAAACTAAGAAGGGTGGAGAGCTCTGATACACAGTATTAGTTAATAAAGCCCAAATATACATCTAACCTTCTTATCCTTAATTTGTTTTCCCTTTGCAAAGCTTTAACAGCATTTTCTTTCCCATAGGGTTCCCCTGGACTTAAATTTTCTAGTGACAGAAACCAAACACACAAGTCAGCTTTAGTGCAGAGGAGAACCAGCTCTAGTGTGAGAGATACATTACAACATGCAAGAGAGGAGTGTTTGTTTTTGTAAGGTTTAAAATATTGTTTCTTTATTTTCCACCCAAACTCTAAGAACTTTGGCATTTGACTAATTTACTGTGAGTTTAAGGCTGGTAGCAATATTGGAAAAGAAATATGATAATCACATGCTGCCACAAAGCATTCTATACCTCACTCTCTTTTCCAGCTCTAGTTTCACATGTGTTGGTTCAATGGAATATTCAATAGACATTTATAGGAAATAAATTGAGAGATGAATGTAAACCATATGGCATCTGGAGGTTTATTTGTAAAGCCCCTGCATCAAAGCTTTCTCCAGATCACACCATATTAGCTATGTTTTTCCAGTCCAGCAGAATCAGGAAGGTAACCACAGACTTCCTTGATGGAAAACACATGAAAAACAGAGCAAATCTTAATATGTAGCTAGAGCAACTGTTCAAGTAGCATCATTTGGAATAATTTTATTACTAATATGTAAGGAGCATTGTTTAGTGATGAATTTCAACCCAGAAACCAAATGAAAGTAAATTTGCAAAGCTTCCTGACCAATAATTTGTAGAATTCCAAGACCATTAAAATGTATCAAACCAGACATAATTAGTGTTTGTACTTTTAAAGCATATAGGACAATTACAAACTTTCTTGAAATGTGCCAGTGAAATGATATTAAGAGACTTTTTCCACACAAAACATTTCATAGCCAATCAAATCCTCCTAAATAATAAAAAATATTGATTGGGTTAAATGAGAAGTTTGTTTCAATCTTATTTATTTTTATAGAAAAAAAAAAGCTGCTCTCAAATCTGAAATGCTTACTGTTTGCTGGAGTTTGGCAACAGCCAACAGTGCATCTGAAGTCAAATTAAATTGTATTCTCATGCAGTATGTTACATAAATCATTAGGAAATGTCAAGAGCTCATATATAGTTATGTTTTGAGGTTTTTTAAGTTTCCACTTACTTTCCAAAATAGTTTTCATTTTTCAATGTCAACCCCTTTTCAGCCACTTAGACCAGCTCTAATGATTTGTGTGTTAAATTTGCTCGTCACATGAATATTTTTTAATAACCCATTTAATATTTAATATGCTGCACATATTTGCTGGACCAATAAGTTACAAGGTAGAATGCCAGCTCCACACTTGTACTCCCAGCAGGGAGAGTATTTACCCAGTGCACCAGAGCTTCACGCTCAAGAAGTGAAAATTTTGGGATGGTTGATTTACTCTCCCTTAAAAAGCCTTATTCAAGAAGCATTTTTGCCCAGGATGAGACAAAGAACTAGGGCCTGTTTCAGTACTTAACTTCTGGTAGACACTTAAGTCTCCTTGACTTTAATATTAAGCATGTGCTTTAAGACAGACATAAAATGCACTAGCATCTGTAGGAATCTTTCCACTGTCTTTAATGGGCTTTGGATTGCACCCTGATATCTCAGCTCAAAATAGCTGTTATTACAGTAATAAATGATTTGTAAAGCCATTCTTCTGAATAGGTACATTTATACTAAGAAATCATAATGACTTCTTTAAAAACTCCTACACTGCAAATTGATACATTTGGAATAATTGCTCTCCTCTTCATTAGGGTTTCACACTTCTGTAGCACTTTCCAGACCAATAGTTTGAAATCTCATTATAGATTTAGATAAGTATTTCTACTCCCATTTTGCAGATGGGCTAAAGGAGGTGGAGACAATGGGCCTCATCCAGGGTGGGAAACTGCCCATGCACCCAGGTAGGTGCTGGACTGCAAGGTCCATCCTTCCAGAAAATACATAGGGACCTATTTCACACCAAAACCTGTGGAGTTAAATATCTAAAATATTTTGTGTATTAGCCAAAAAATCCTCATGCTCCACCAAAGCACAAGATGTCAGAGAAAGGTTTTATTCACAAATCCTACTCTCCAGTGATCTATCAACAAAGTACTTCTATAATATTCTAGTAATTTGGGCACAGGGAAGTGAGAATATTATTTTAAGAGCCTAGTTAAAGTCATGAATGAATCAATGAGCAGCATCCGGAATCCAATTGGAAATGCTCCCTAGTCCAGGGTGGAGGGAAGGCCAAGGACATGTGTTTGATAAGACACCTTTAGGAAAGTACAGTGGCATAAAAGTCCCATGGCACTATACAATTGGCTACTTTCCAGGTAATTTTTTGTCAGGGAGAATTTCTGCTTGGAGAAAAATGGTGATTTATAACATTGGACTGAAAGTGTTAGACTTCCTACCTAGGTATTTTAATTCTTGCTAAGCAGCCAGAATCCCAAATAAGCAGCAATGAAGTCAGAAATGAAATAAACCTTTGTGAAATCCAGCCTTGGCTGTTTGAATTTCAAATACCTTCAGAGTTCAGGTAATGTGTGGATCAAGAATTTTAGCTTGAGTCCATCTTTAGTTAAAACTCCTTTCTCCTCATCAATCTCATTCATTCATCAACATCCAGGTTAGCCTTTAAACATATGGCAGTCAATGAATGCCACTCACAAACCTTAGAAAATAAGTATGCAAGCAACATCAGTTTAAAAATATGCAGCTAACTGCTGGAAGCTATTAAAACCCAAATAAACAAAAGAGATTATACTTCAAAGAAATGTCAACAGTTTTTCCTCTCCTAGAACAGAGCAGTTTTCTTTGCTTCTATCCCCAGCCACATCTGGAAAGCGCTTACTGCTTTACATATCTCCAACGATAAAATTAGTTTATTGATTTTTCAGAATTTCCTGATAGATTTATGCAATTTCCAAAACAAAGGTAAACTCACATCCCAGTTAAAAAAAACTTGGTGGTGACTACAAAGAATTCACAAAATCATAAAAACATAGAGTTATGCACGGGAACAAAACCAGTCACTTGCTAAATAATGCTGTACCTCTGTGACTGCTGTCAGAGAGCAAGAAATTGCAATTTTAATTACATACTTCCACATAAATGAAAATAAAAATATTTTAAGGCTAATTATGATTGATAAAAAGTTGAATAAATAGAAAGATTTTAAAATGAAATCTGCATATATCATGGAAAGAATTAAAAAGAAAAAGGAATAATGAGTCATGAATGCAGATTCAAGGAGCTATAAAAAATTAGATCTATTAAAGTGTCTACAACTCTGTGTAACTGAAAATTTAGACTCTAATTTCCACAATAGCAAACTGTGTCATTTTAGGCAGTCCAAATGTTGGATTTTTAATTTGCTCAAAATTCCATATTTGTAGCAGCCAAAACCTTCAAAGACTGTTAATTTGATTTTGGTTTACAATTAACTAAGCAGTAGCAACTTAGCCTATACAGAAGACTGCCAAGAAAAACGATATCTTTGGTAAATTACCAAGGATCAAAATGTGGACAACAGATTTCTCCCCTCCCACCCCTCCACCCCCTGACTATTTTTAACTAACAATGATAGTTTTGATAGAGTAAAAGTATTTCATAGAAAATATAATGACAAGGTGCAAATTTTGCCAAACAGTCCAGAATTTCAGAAGTAGTAGTATACATTTAAAGGAGACAAAACCAAAAAAACAAAAAAACCCCAAAAAAACCCAAAAAACCCAAACAATTTGAGTATTAAACGTACAGTAAGTGGTCTGTAGTCAAATAAAAAGAAAATAAACTCTAAGAAGACTGCTGCAGAATGGGAAAAAGCAGGTCTAGTTTGTTTATTTGTAAATTGGTAACAAGTAGATTCTTTCGCACTAACTAAACCAGACAGTAATTATAAACACAGATTGGTTAAATTCCCTGCACCCTATCAAAGGAAATGAGTTCCTCTCTTTTCCAAACATTGTCATTTGTTTATTGAGCCTCTTTTGGGCTTGATTTCATTAAAAACTATGTAAAGTCCACATCTGCAACCCCCAAAACAATGTTAACCTTGTTAAGCTGATCCAGAGTCCTCATTACAAAAAAATTTGCAGGCAAGAGAACCAGGCATTTTAAAAGGGAGCTCTTGGTATACAGAGCAAAGAATTTGGATTATTTTTGTTCCATTACAGAAAACTTATATTGCTATGCAATAGAACAGGAAGCAAACAGTAACCGCCTCAGTAGTTCTGGATAATTAGTTACCTAAATTCTCTGAGGTGAACAAAATGTACTTAGATGGCAGAACATTACTGCTTGTGTGCTGAAACAACAGAGTAATCTTGGTTGAAATGAAAATCACAAATACAGGAGGAAAAAGTCATGCTTAAAATCATTAGTCTTTATCAGTAAAGTACAACTGAGTTCCCTATTAGAGTAACAGTTTTATTAAAAAGGGGATGATACTGCTTGTATTAGCTACCCTCAGATATCAGATTTCAACAAACTTTAGCACTGTAGACACTATTAAAACATCATTATTAGAGTTGCCATGCTTGAATGATTTAAACTAAAGTGAATTTTACGTATTTGTTGGAAGACAGGAATAATAAATACTAGAGCTCAAGCTTGTAAGGCCTGACCTGGACTTTGCAGAGAAAATGTTAAGAAAATTTTGTCCTGAGCTTAAGAAATTTTGTCCTGCTTGGGAGTGGGGTGAGTGAAAGTCCAGTGCCTGCTGGTGGTGAAATCCTGCTGGAAGAGCTGAAATGGGGCTGAGGAGGTTTGGTGGTCAGGAGCCTCCAAGGACTGATGCCATACATTCCCCTGCATGTGCATGAAGAGGTGCTGTTACACCTGGTGCATGTTCCCCGTGGCCAAAGCTGGAGAGCACTGTGGGAATTCCCCTTCTGGGGCAGATCCCTCTGTCCCCATGGATGTGGTGCCTGCCATGGCTGTGATGTCCTAAGGTGTGCCTGTGATTAAGGCTTGTTCCCATGACTTGAGAGAAAAATGCACACCAGGGCAGCGGGATCAAAGACGGAGTAATGGGCATCACCTAATGCTCCTGGACCAATTATCCTGACAAACTGCAGATGTCTTCAGAGAACACATTGTATTTATTTACTGATTCACAGCAGCACTGAGCAATTTGCTATCACACAGCCACCTCCTCTGGTCAGGTAATGCTGGGTATCTCCCACCTACAGTGAAGGCAAATCAAGGAAAAACAAATGGGTTCCCAAAAGGCAAATTCTCTTTCCATCACTGTTGCTGCACTCCTAATGTTCCTGGGATTGGCTCCTTTATCGTGTATCCATACAAAATTTTCATATGCAATCTACCTAAAAATCTGACTGATGGCATGTTTGCTCTTACTTGAGTTCTCAGATATGGCAAGTCCTTTGATAACAAGAAGATAGTATTTTTTAGTTTTTGCACTCTGCCACCATTTAATGACACTGTATAAAAATTGTTTTGATTTTTCAATATTATAATCAGAATAAAAAATTAAAATATATTTGAAGATTATGTCTAAAATAAAATAAAGAAGGACCATCAAGGAGAGGGGAGAATATTAACATTCATTTTGATTTCTCTTGGTATATTATTCCCTCTGAGCCCTTATGTATAACTTTAAGTTTGACCCCATACTGAGATTTCCAGCTCTGCTTGTCACAGGGAATTTGGGGCAATTAATGTCTTGAAAGACTGTGCTTTTAGAATAATCAGATCAGGAACTTTGTCTTTCTAAATACTCTGCTATTTCTCAGGAATATCTGTGGATCCTTGAAATAATAAGTTGCAGTAACACTGGGCCAGATCCTCAGCTGGTGCAAAGTTGGCTTTTCTTCATTAACTTCAAAGGGACTATGCTGATTTACACCAGCTGAGGGAAGATGTGGCCCACAGTGTCCAGGTGGATTTAAATCATACACATGAGAAATACCTCAGTACATCCAGGTCTGTACTGAGGTTGAACATAAAAGGCCCGAGTAGCGGGAAATCCATCCCTTTTTATTTTTAAATGCTCAAATGTTTACCAGCTGACCTTCCCCTTTACTGCAGATCTGGGAATCGAGGTGCATACAATAAAGTTCAAACCAATCAACTGCTTTCAGCTGTTCTTGTGCAATGAATTTTTAAACATTTGATCATTAAGACCAATCTATATGCAGGTCAGTTTTCTGAACAGGATGGGAACAGTTTGGGAGCAGATGCCAGGGCACTGACTCATGAAGAGGGACTGTTAAAATAACACAAAGAGCACATTTATCTTGGGCCACCCATCAGGTGAACACTACCAAGACCATCTCTTTGCTGGATGGATGTACAGATCAAGACAGTTAATCTCTAGCAGAGCACCTTTATTAATTGAATGGCAGCACACTGGCAGGGGAGGACTCACCAGCCTTGAAGTGGTTATCTTATCACAAAGCAACTTCTCTGCAGGTTTTGGTCCTTCTCCAATTGGTAAATTCTCTAGAAATAGCACTTCATGCTGCTATTTACTTGTTTATGCCACAAAACTGCCTTGCAAATGCTCATAAATGTGTGGAAAAATCTCATCTGTGACTGTTTGTGATATGTTCACTTCCAAAACCTACCACTTAATTCACAGAATTTGTGGTGGGCAGCAGCCTTGGGCTATTACTCCTTATCTCCAAGTCACTTCAGTTTTATCAGTGAGTCACTGGTATCCAAAGGCAACAGGACTTAGGCAAATCATAGAATGATAGAATGCTGATGGAATGCTTTGGGTTGGAAGATCTTCTCATTCCAGCCCCATTCCAGAGCAGGGAAACTTTTCATGAGACCAGGTTGCTCAGAGGCCAATCAAACCTGGCCTCAAGATTCACACAGCCATGGGCAACCCAAGGTGGGAGAAGATCAGGGGACTGTCACAAGTCCATTTAGAGCTAATTGAGCTTGGATCATCTTAAGACACTCAAGTTAAGAGTGGTATTGAATGGGGGCACAACTTTAGTCTGTTTTCTTGAGATGCATATGCATTATATCTGGTCTTTATTTAAATCCCTGTAACTTAGAAGCTAAGGGAGAAAGCAGGCCAATCCTGGCAGGAATAACCAGGGATATTCCATTTTTATTTCTTATATTTGTTGAGGGGATGATAACCAAAGCTTGCCTGATTTTACCAGCTTACAAGAGGCTTTCAAAGCCAGAGCTGCTATTCTGAAAACCCATTTCTAACTATTGTACAGGAATGTTTTGCAATTTGCCTAATCTAGATATTCATTGAGTCCCATTTTCTTACATTTCAGTGCTCATGACTGCCACATACATGGTTGCTTTTGTACAGATATCGTTACCTGCATAGAGTGTCACATGTAAACCAATGCACCTAAATACTATCCAGCTAAGTTGCCACCTTGGTGCCTCTGGAAACACCAACCAAACCATCAGAAGGGTCCATCTGAGGCGTTTGTTTTGAAGTCACAAATATTTCCTTTCAGCATTATCCCAGTCCTACAGCTGCTTCAGTCCAGGCATGTAGGCAATTAATTGCCCAAAAGTGCCCCCAAACATCACCTAATAGTGCTTAGTGCTATAAACCTGAGCCCTTGGAATATGTCAGCACTGAGCTTGAACCACTTGGAGAATTTTAACAAAAATTTTTGGAAAGCATTTTCAGGAGCTGAAATCTGCCAAGGTTTTTGTAACATATCCAGACACCGTGACATGCTGGTAGCCAAACTAGAGAATATTTGTTTAACTCAAATGATAACATTTGGGTCAAGGTCAAAGAACTAGTTGAACAATATGACTTATTACTGCAGGCTGATCCCAAACCACACTTGCAACTGCACAGAGCAATGAGAGTAGGAAACAGAAAGCTGAAGGGACGAGTCTCATTCTCACACTTGCCAAACACATCACCTTGGCAAGTCACCCAACTTGTCTGTGCCTCAGTTACACTGTCGGGAACACTGAGATAATAACAATAGTCACCTTTGAAAAAAAGTGAGAGATCCTCAAACAAAAGCAAGTGATAAGTGTGAAATATTCATTATAATATTAAAGAACAGATGGCCAAAGCAGAGATCCAGTTAAAAGGACTGCACAGAGTTATAAGAAAGCTCTTGGTGTGACGTATGCGCTTTACGATGTGCCTTCCCTCAGACAATACATGATGAGTCGGCTGCAGCAGTTTATGTTCTGGATTAAGGCATACGCATAAATAAAGCTACGTTTTTATGTGATCCCAACAAATAAATGGGAAGCACGGACAGGAATGTCTAGCTGATGGAAAAATGAGACACCACAAACAAACCACAGCTTGATGATAAAAAAAAGAAGTCTAAGATTTATATGGCACAGCTGGCTAAGCATAGTGCTTTTGTAAGCCTACAGCATCTGGTCACTTGTTTTAAATGTCTGAATAGATAGAGGCCTGAACCTTGCACAACTGTGGAAAAAGAGGCAATGTCTCATGGTAAACCACACAGTCATGCATTGCACAACTCCTTGGTGCATGAGGAGGTCTCCCTGACTCCAACTCCAGGTAAGAAGGGGTGGGAGGTCTCCTGCACCACAGAGAATGTCTGTCCTGCAGTCAGGGTATAACAGACATCCATGCACCTACATCTGTCTGAACCAGCTGTGCTGGAACTGGAGCATGTCTTCTGGAAGGACATCCAAGCTCAAATGCAAGGGACAACAATTTTACTGTCTCATTTCTGTGAGTGCCACTGAATTAGAGCTATGCTAACATACATCACTGGAGAACCTGGCCCATTGTCCTTCAGCAGCTCTAAGAGACCACCCCAAAACACCTCAGATGTCCCTTTATGAATATAAATGGTGCTATTTTATCAGTAAAAACAGAGTGAAATGATAAACACTGTTGCAGAGAGAGGAGCAAATGGACCCTCTTCATGTTTTCCTTGCAGAATATTCAAGCCTTCCATTTTTATCAGATTATATTTTTACCTGAATTTTCAAGAGACATTGCACAACAAGCTCCAGGAGAAACCTAGTCCCAGCTGTGGTGTGAGTCACTCCACAGGAGGAGGGAGTAGAGCTTTTTGGGCTGCAGGGCAGCACCACAGAAACAGTAGGGTTGGCCAAAGGGTGATGAGAACGAAGAGAGGAAGGTACATTTTACGTCTGTATATGAAAAAAAATCTATGGAAAGTCAAGATGTTGAATGACAAGAATAATAAAGAAAGTGCAGCAGGAACATGCTGAAGACAACTAAATAAATCCCAAATCTGTGCAAATTGTAGCAGTCAATGGAAGAAGTTTCTAAGACTTAAAATATTTCCACATATTTTAAACCTACCATGCTCTCACTGGAAAGGTAAGTTGTGGTACACCAAACCTCCTATTTTTTAAAAGTCTCACAAAAATGCAAAGGTTTGTGCTCCCTCTGTTGGATTTAGGACAGAGATTTGGGTTGGTTTTGTTTTCCTCACAAATATCATCCTTCATTTTGTTCTGACATCAGTGAAAGGACAAAAAAGCATTTGTGTGATGAGATGTTATTTACACTGAAGTTTCTCTTGTTTAAACAAGAAAATGGACGTGCTAATTTCAGCTCCATCCCAAATGCAAAGAAAATGAACAAACATTTCATAAACCAACTGCCAAACTGGAGGAAGATTAAAGTATTTCAGTACTGCAGAAGGAAATACTGCAACCAAAAGAGAGATAACACTGCACACAAAAAGTTGTCTCGTATAAGTCAGTTGGTATCTGCAACATTGTTCAAGAGTTTACTGAAGCCTACATTCTCAAAAATGTGTATTGCTCATAGTATTTTCCACTGCACCTAGTTTTCTTTTAGCATTGAAAACAATTGGGTAAGATGGAAAAGCCTACTGCAAAACAGAACTAGATGAGTGTGAGTTTGAGATGATATAGAAGACAAATAAGAAAAAATGTGTGACAGAAGGATGGATCAAATTATTGCAAATTTTTTTCCCTCTGGTGTTAATTATTTACAATGTATGTTTCTTATCTACAATCTGTTTTTCACTGCATCTTTATTCAGCACAAGAGAGCCCTGATCTTGGTGGGGTTTTAGCTGCTACTGCAACACAAATACTAAAATATGGTATTAATTTTTAGAAATGGAATGTAAAGTCATTATCTGCAGAATATCAAACGGTTTTGGGTTAAATAACACTAATGACTTAGATGCTTGTTGGAATGAAATGACAACACTTTGGTCTTAGAGGAGGCTGAATCCTAGGTCTCTGTGCCTACCCCATAACCTTACCCAAAACTCCCAATTTAAATGATTAAAAATGGACATGTGAGGCACCGCTACATGTCAGATGTACTATTTGGTTTGGTGGTTTTGAAAGTAAAAGGTGGGTTTCCAGCCTGCATCCATAAGCACAGATTAAGGCATGGCATTAAGGCTAAAAAAACTACCAGGCTATGTAACTACTACAAAACACAGAATGGAAAGGGTGGCCAGCAGACCCTCAGCTCTGAGTATTTGATAGCAGCACCAGTTCAGCATCCCCTGTTTGAACTGCTGGCTCTCCATCCATCCCCTCCCTGCCTGGCTGAACTTGTTTGTTGCTGGCTCCCAGCCCAAGGCTTGTGACACTGCAATTAAGCCCGGGTGGCATGTGGAATCTGTAGGTATTTTAGCCATTTTGCCAAAGCTAGAAAAATCCTGACTGAACTGGAGCAGGAAAACAATTTGCTAAAACATCACCTGGAGCAGGAAGTTATTAGATGCTTGAGTGACTTCTAGAACAGAAAACTATGTATGAATATGTACACGAGGCAAAACAGATGTTGTCTTGACCTCTGCACACTGGAATCTTATAGCTGTTCTGTTTACTCTCTGCTGTCCATAATGCATCTTTAAGCCAGGTGCTGCCACTTATCAGGTATCTACATCTCTTGTTTAAACAAATGTTAACTGAACTTGACAGCAAAGGGGACCCCTGCAGCAAAATCGGCAGAAGACAGCTTTAAAGCTACCCTCAGTTCTCACTCCTGAAATAACTGAAGTTTTGTGGGACTAGGTAAGCAGTGAGGGTAGAAAGTTAAACTTCTGACCCCATCTCCATGGGATTTCATACCCTGTCTGCCTAGTTCTTCTCTGGCAGGGTGTGAGGCTCAGCTTTGCAGGCAGGAGGAGAGCTGATCTTCAAGAGCTGGCAGGAACCACGGCATGGGCTCTGTCCCCTGCCCATCACCCTCTCCTGGGTCTTTTGAACCAGCACATATCCTCTAGGGCTATCTTTGTAGCTCCTGCATGCATCATAACTACTGCTGGCATCATAAAGTGTTCCTTGCACCATGAGTGCTGCCCCTTGTTTCCCCCAGGGCCACGTCCTTGGCTCCATGGGAAGGACCTGCATGCAGACACTGTTGGACATGCTATGCTGGCAGGACTACCCAAACCTATTCTTGAAGCATACAACACAGAATTTCTTGAGGGAAAAAAAAAAATCTATTTTAATGGTATTGGAAGGACTGTAATTTTGCTAAAACATTCACATTTTCTGCCAGTATATTTCTTATGTAATGGACTTTAATTGTATCCGGTATCAGAGCTTGAAAGTAATCCCAACCTCTGAGACTACAAATTTCTTTTTACAAAGGCTATGTTTCTCACCTCAAAAAATTCTTAGGCTGTACAGAATTAGCAGTGATGTCTGCTTGAAAACAATGGCTTCAAACAGGAAGAAATTTGCCAAACTCCGAATAAGACTGATCACAGAAACAGGTAGAACATCTTTTCCATTGAAACCCACAAATGGATATTAGAGAGAGCAGGGGACTGCTATCATAAATGTACAGCCTAAGAATTTTTTGAGGTGAGAAATATCAAGTTCCCTCTGTCACTTTGTCCATTGAACCCTGGTTGAGAAGGAAGGGGGTCAAATGAGAGTTTACTGACCCTCTGGACACCAACTCAGACTGTGGGCAATGGATTGTGTGGTCATCAAAGAGAACAGGGAAGCCTGTAGTGGACAATATAGTGAGTAATGCCTGAAAGAGAGGCCATCTCCAGGCCAGGGAGGACAAAATGTTAGGTTGTTTTTGAGGATGCGCAGACTTCAGCCATGACAATCTCATTCCTCATGTGACAAACTCTGCAGTCAGCAGAACTACAGACTGCCAGAAAAAAAAGCATCACTAACACTCAGGAGGTTTTTAGAACAGGACAGTTTGTTCCTGCTGCAAAAGTGGGAACACTAAATGAGCTCAATAATTTCAGTCTCTAAACCTGTTGTTACCTGCCCTGCTGCTGATAGTGCTGTTATCTTGTTACTTCTGCATGCGTGCTTCCTTCCAGCATTTTAGTGTTATAGCTCTGAAAGGATATCTGGTTTGCTTGAACATCACTAGACTAAAAAGATAAACTGAAACAAAACCCACACCTATAATGAGATGAGAAGAGCCACGCATTTCAATGGATGGAGGCCATACACTCCATGCAGACTTGAGCTTAGTTATGAAACAGTGACAAGCAGCAGTAGATCCACTGAAAGTGTATAATTTACCAACCATTGAGGCTTTGTTAATATTCCCCTTTTGCAGATTTTTTTTTTTGACTGTCTGATTAGCTAATTAAAGTTGTAGGCTGTTTCCTTTCAATCAGAGCTGTGAGCATGTACCAGGTGCCAAAATTCATGATGTGCAGAAAGGCAGGCAAGCTCAGAGAGATGGAGGGGTGCAGGAGAGGCTCAGCCCTACCAAATTACCCCACTCTCAATGGGCTAACACATCTGGTTTGGACACTAATCCTGTCCTGGCACAAGGTTCACTGCACCATGGAAAAGGGGTACAGCACTGGGTGTGACAGTCAGAAAAACAAATATACCACTGGAAAATTTGCATCAGCTTCACACAAGCCTGGTTGGGTTAGATGAGAGGGACAGCCCCTAGATTAGCATCCCTTGGAGCAAACTAATTTCCAAAGAGCTCTTGTTGGATGTTCTGGCACATGAGCAGAGAACTCAGCCTGATCCAGCTGAGCACAGTTTCTTCTACCCTGAAAATTCTTCCTGACATCTTCACCTGGAGCTGTTCACAGCATTCACCACTGAAAAGCGGGTTTTCATTGTTAGCAAGAAACTGTCAGTGAAGAACTGATTGACAACCTCTCATAGAGCAAAACCAGACCCAAAATAGGTAGTTTCCTGTGGCTGTGCAGCACTGTCTTCTGCTTAAGAGAAGAAAAAAACATTTGGAGCTCATTGGGATCAACTGGATCACTGCTTTCTTTGTTGTGCTGCTTAGCAAATAACCTGGGTATGTCCTGAAAAAGGTGAGACAAATCTTTGGTTTGAAAGCTGATTAGAAGATACTAGATCAAGATATAAATGCACTTGATACATTTACAGGTACTTAGTTTAAGATTTAAATGGAAGATGGGCTTTCAAATTCCATTTTCTGAGACAGGAATTTTTGTGTTTCAATTCTAAAGGTTTATAGGTAAAGAAATAGTAACACCTTTCAAGATACATTTGGCTGCCTTAAAGATTGCAAATGGGGCACAGTGTGTAACAGGGTTGGCTGAGGTAAAAGTTTCCCACTCCTCTTCTAAAATCCCTGGAAAGCACTGTTTAAATAAAATTCTGCTGAGTTACCAATTTTAAAAAATAGATTGAAAAAGGCAGTGTGGTATAAAGCAGGGAAATCTTTGATCTACTGGTAAAGTGACCAAAGTACAAGACAACAGAGAGGAAATGATCAAGGCAAGGCAATCTAGGACTTCTAAATTTAAGGATAAGCTGAAAAATGCTGTGCAGAGGTACAGAAAAATATTTAAATATTTAACTATAGTTGTTTTAAATGCAGATTGGGCTATATTTTCTTGGCATTGTGGATTTTTTTCCATTTCAAGGCTAGCAAACCTCCTGGAATCTTACCAATAGCCATGAAAGATTTAAAAATTTGAGTAACTGTGGTAAGAATGTGCATAACTGATAAATAGGAAGAAAATATTTGGACTTTTTTACCATTCATCCTAGTGTTCACAAATTTCTTTATCTAAAATTATGGCAAATGGAAAAGACCTAAGCTAACATTAAAATATTTAACCAAGAGTTCAAACACACATATTTTACACAGTGGTAGTTATATTTCTTTTGCCCAATGGAGCTCACAATGATAATTTGCTTACAACCAGAGGGATCCAAAAAGAAATAATGCCAACACACTCAGCATATTTCTAAAATTTTTTTTTTGCTAAAATGTGCGTCATTCCAGAAACATGTCTGAGTGGTTATATTTTGGGTGAGGAACAAAATAAAAAAAAAGTGTCAAATACATCTCTACACTACAATATTTCACAGTCTATTATATAAGATGGTTATTTACACAAACAGAAGCTTAATATGTGCAAAAAGCAAGGGGGACAACCTTATATTTAGGATTCGGTAGAGCAAACCAGCAAAGCTTCAGGTAAACTAGGTAAGTTGTTTAGGTCAAACTGGGTCATCATGCTGGCTAAATCCTGAGCTGGCATCACACCAGTGTAAAACTTCTCCTTCCTTTACAAAGGCTTCCACATTCATTGGGCAGATGTGTAATTTCGTACATTTGTTCTGTTCATCACGTCTGATTTTTAACTCAGGTGACACAACCACCCCTGCAAGTCCCTGCTTTGATTGCATCCATCAAACCACAAAACTATTTGTTGTTCTCAGGTGGAGCAGGATCTGTGCATCCCACAGGGGCCAATTCACACTCCTTGCTTCTCCTGAAATTTGGCAAGATTGTGATGGGGCTGTGAGTGTGACAGGCCACTGTAAATCCCTGAGCTTCACCTTCAGGGAGTGACTCCTTGGAGATCCACATCTACCTGTCAGTGTGCTCAAGGGCCCAACTTCACCCTCTGCCCTGGGAAGGGCTCTGCTCCTATTGACAAATCCCTGGTTCATGGCTTGCCTGGGATGCTGAGCAATTCTTGCTACCAGAAGTTTCTGTGGCTGGAAATTAATTTAGCTCAATAGGTAACATATGACTGACTGCAGGAATTTTGGCAAGAGAATTAGGAGTTAAAGTAAGAGAGAGCACAGGGAAAAGGTTACAAAGGCTAGTCCAAAGTGATGCTGAAGGCTTTACATGGCTATGAATAAAAAGAAGCTTGTAAATAGTGGTTTTGATAGTCTTTTCTGAGGCTTATAAGTGACATTTCCTCTACTTCACCTTACTGCAATAATAACACAGATTTGCTATGGTACATTTTTCTAGAAATCTTGCAGGACACTGAGAGCTGACTATAACCTATTCATCCTTTCTGCATGCAGAAGAGTGTGTTTTTGGACCTTTAAAAGTTTTCCATTTGGGGGAGTAGAAATGTCTCCTCTAAGACCCAATTAATCATTGCACGCTGTGAGGCACCTCTAATGTACAAATTTAACGAGACAAGCCTTCCTGGTTTAGTTTTTTCCACCTTTGAATAAGTACTCCTTGACACATAAAAATCAAATGTAAACAGCACTAGGACCAAAACCCATGTTCTTGGAACCGCACCTAATTTAGAACTGTAAGAACTTGGGAATGTTTATATTTCATCCCCAAAGTCTTCATCTGTTTATATCTAAGCTGCAATCTGAACTTAGACACAACTACAAGGCTCAGTGAAATAGGAGAGTGTTCCCTTGAGCCACAGTCCTGGAAATCCACCATCTTTTTTCTTCATTAATATCTAATCCCCATTTAGTAAGAATTTAGCTACTTTTATCCTGATGTGAAACTTCAGGGCTGTCTATTCCACTCTGCTGCCTGCTGCTTCTAAATACGGCAGTGCTGGTGGCGGAGGTGGTGATTGTGAGTCATAAACACTCTGTCATTGTAACATGTCAGATTTGTCCAAAAGAAACATATTTTTATATCTTAGATTATTTTATTATTAGTTTAAGAAGGTTCATTTAGCTCCTAGCAAAGCCACGAGGAAGAATTATGCACTTAAGCAGTTCTATCTCAGATGTGTAATGCCTTGCAGTCATTTAACATGCTGAGACAAACAAGAGAATCCCCAGAGTGCTCATCTACTATGGGACTTATTTCATACTGCATCAATAATGTAAATTGAGATGTGAAGATAACTCCTTGTTTTTCTAAGGTATGATTGCACTAGTGCAGACAACATCCACTCAGCTTCACTGGAAACACTGAAGTCAGCTCCCTGATAAAAACCTGGCCCATTCTTTATCTGAACAGAAGAAAAAATTATACTACCAACAGGAAATTGTTGGGAGCAGCCTGGCTTTGTGAGATCAGTTGTTTGCTGCAATGTTTTCCAAGCTTTAGGCGAAGCGTTGGAAAACCCACCGCAGGGGTTAATATTTCTCTCTAGTATGACTTCAGATATTACTTTTTGTTCTTCTCAATGAACTATCCTTACTTACACCTAATCACTGTGGTGAACAGCAATTCATATAAATAAACCTCACACAAATTAATTCAGCTGGATTTTTTGAGTCTATGAGGGTTCACCCATTAAAAACTTGTATCATCTTACCTTAGTACTTTTGGACAATTGAAGGCTACTTGGTGGAAAATGGAAGTCACAAGAAATTATTTTTTTTTCTCAGTTTGACCTCTTATCTGCCCTAGTAAGACATGCAGCATTATGCCTAGTTAACATCCTGGTGCAGTGCCCGTATCTGCTATTGTACAATACATCGAACAAACATAAAAGACATCAATCAAAATCCTCAAAATGTCTTTTTCTGCCAAGATGCATAAACGTTTCCTATCTCCCATCAAATTATTTTAATTACAGCTGCTGAGCTTCATAATTATTTTTAGCCAGGCTGGTTTTTCTGTTGTTATTGAACATATGATATGCAATATATTGCATTTATACATCCTACTGGATTTTGTTATGGCAGAGCGACTCCTGTAGCTGAGATGGAGATTGGTTTTGTGTTATTAGGAAACCATTTGACCTTTTGCTGGAAATTTTCCAGCATCTCTAGTATCTTGCTAAAGATTTGAAGAGGGCAAGGCAGAGAGAAAAGAGAATTTTGTATGTTCTCTCTGAGAACATACAAAAATTGTTTCCTTTTATGGCTTTTCTTCTTCTCCCCAGAATGTTTCCTACTGATTTTTTTTTTTTACAAAAATCCTATAGCTCCAAAACAAATAAAACTGAAACATGATACGGACAGATTCTTACTGACAAGAGGC
This sequence comes from Taeniopygia guttata, assembly GCF_048771995.1. Taxonomy (NCBI): domain Eukaryota; kingdom Metazoa; phylum Chordata; class Aves; order Passeriformes; family Estrildidae; genus Taeniopygia; species Taeniopygia guttata. The sequence goes on from NC_133037.1 coordinate 4,192,118, forward strand.
ACCAAATCAAATTTTTTTTTTTTTTTTTTCATGACTTGCTATAATCCAAGATCATAGAACCAGGTCTTTTCTCTTTGTTTTCAACTACACATCCTTAACTTTGCTTTGTTTTAGAGTCCCTTCCTGCTGGCAATAAAACAGAAGGTAATTCCTGAAAGAAATAAAAATAAGTAAGCCTGGTTTCAGCTGAGTAAAATCAATTGGGTTTCAAATTTACACCAGGAAGAGCCTGTATGTTTGAGTGCTACTGAAACACACGCCGTTTATAACACAAGAACAGTGATCTTCTGAAAGACATTGCTAAATGTTGAAGTCACTTAGCCAGGAAGAATTTGTACTGCATTTCTGAAAGCAAAATTACAATAGCTGACAAAACATGAAAGTTTCATCGTGGTGGATTAGAATGCACAAAAGGAATTCAAGGGAATTTATCGTTACTCAACATTTCAGCTGGTGCTCTTTAATGCATCTTTGGGGACCAGATTTGTCTCTGCACTCTGTAGAAAGCCCATGTGCATAAAGAGGTTGGATTACAGAAACTAGTAAATAATATAACAAACAGCTAGTTAGGCTCTACAGCCAGAAGAGCAAAAACGTGTTGTTCTTACATTGCTGATCCCCAAAGAAAATATCTTTCTTTACAGCTAAAACACCTGTTTCTTTGCCCAGGAACTTCCACGGCAGGAAGGGATTGGCAGTTGATTTTAAGAGTCCTTGTCCCTCCCTGCTTGTCATAGACCATGCTTGAGCAGGTTTCTTTACATTTCAATACATAAAAGAGTGCTTGCAGATAGCAATCTTGATGCCACCTCTCCCTGTCAAGTAAGAAATGCTCTCAGCAGTTATGATTTCCAAAGATCTGTCAAAAATAAGGCCAAGAAAAGTACACAGCTGATATTTCTTAGACACAAAAGATAAAAAAAATCCCAAACAAACAAACAAAAAAATGTCCTTTTGGCTGAAAGGAGACACAATGCCAACTGGTCTTGGATAAGGTCAGGAAAAAATTTAGCAACCTTAATGCACCAGAGAGGAAAGGGATGACATTGAGCTCCCAGTCAAGTAAACACTAGTCAAAGGTACAGCACGAAAACCCTGGGGCTAGATACAGAATCACAGGATACAAACAAACTTAGGAAAACAAATGGAATGAACTGTCCTAAGTTCATCCTGGAGCACATGGCACCTTACCTAGCAGCTTTCAGACTTTACTTCATACTGCAGCATAAATGGGACAATGCAGTAGATTTTTAATGTCATTAGCTTTCCTTTTATTACCCCAAGACAGTTTAATTATTAAACCAAAAGGAACATGGCAACACTTTGTGCAATCTTTTAGGGGATAGTTCTTGGCCTTGTACCATGTGTCATTAGTACACGCTGGGAGGAAACCAAGTGTTTCTGCAAAGCTCAGGAGCAAAATAAGGTTTGCAAGGGTGGTAAACAAACTTGAGAAAGAGGTTACTGAAAATGGACTAGACTGACCATAAAACATCTGAAGGCAAAGCTGTGAGTTAGAGGTGTGACTTCGTATGAATTTACACATCTAGTTAATGAAATGTGAAGGACGCAGACTCTAAATGGGGAACTCTAGTTCTACAGAAGGCATGGGTATGATCCCTTCAACATTATTTTCAAGTATTAAGCTGTGAACTAAGGAACAAATCCATTCTATGATGCTCAGACGGGAGTATATTTAGCAGGTGCACTTTTTTATTTCAGCCTGCTGTTGTCTCTGTGAGAATATTGTGGAGCTCTGGATCCTCACTTTGAAAAGTACATTGAAAAATTATGCAATTATTGCAGAAAGTCATAGGAAACATTAAAGAAATTGAAAAAGATGCTGTCTCATGGAAAAGCTCATTTAGCCTAACTCTGACAGGATCACAGAGCAACTTTATCACAGTCTGTAGAAATTGGATAATGCACTTAAAGAAAGTTCCCTGACCACTTGCCAGCCTCATCTCAGGTTGCAGTGGATCCTCGGTTGCTGGAAGATTTTAAACTGTGATTTTAAAACTTAAACTAACGTAAACATTTTGTCTCTTTCAGGCATTTTCAGGCCTGGGTTACCCAGGAAGATTCAGTGGCTGCATATGGTGCTCCCCTCTGTCCTCACCTGTGTTTTACTGCCTGGCATTTCCCGTTCTCACTGATGATCCCGAACATTTTTGATTTGCAATAAGCCCATTAAGAGACCGTGTGCCACAGCACCAACTCACACCTGTCACCCATGCTGGGTCACTGCTCCCAGAATAAGCAGATGCTGCTCAGTAGGATTACCCTAGGATCAGTCTTACCCTTTTCTGCAGTCACCCTATTCTGCTACCACTGGATGTGGGCAGGGGCTGCTTTCAGTGCCCAGCATGTCTTTGCACTAAGAAAGAGTGCAAATTTTTCCTAGATAACAAAAATCTCCACTGATCCTAAACTCTCCTGCCCCACAGAGAATATTCTCCATACCATCTCCAGGAAGGATTCCTGGAGCACACCCTCCTATCCACCTCTTGGGAAAGCAAACAAATGAGGATGTGGCCCCATGCCCTACTATCATATATAACACTTTTAATCATCTACCTATGAAAAGTGCCGTGTAAGCTTTTTTATCTCCTGGCTAGTTTCATATTAATATATTATCTCCCTGCAACTCGTGACTACTTCCAGCTAGTGCCAGAGAAATAGGAAACTGTTTAGATGCATCCTCCTGTTCCTATGGCAAAAATCAAAGGAAGGAAAGGCAAAAGTATATTACAGAGAATTGAAAACAGGTACCTTTTATTAATGTAGCTGATAGTGCTGTACAGTTCACTGTTCTTGTTTAATTGGGCTACATATTGATTCGATTGTGGCAATGCAACTAGACAAATGTTCCTTAATTACATTTTAAATTCAGCTTTCTGGGGCTGAAGGTGCTTTTGAGAGCGACACGAAGCTGCAGCCTCAGCGCAGCACGGGCTGACTTCAAGTTGGGCTAACGCTGAGCGGTTGTGCCCAACGCTGAACCGCGGCAAAGCCTTCATTAAAATAAAAAGCAGCTCTGTAATGATATTTACATGACATTCAAAGTGCTCTTTGTTCTTACCATAAAATACATTCCAGATAATTCCACACTACCAACTGTAGTCCCCATTATTCAATTTCGCGATTTTTCTCATGTAAGCAAAGTTTTTTTGTAACATGTGCACTAATTATTACTTTTGTAGGGAAAGGTTCAGAAGTATTTAGGCTCCTAGGAGAGTGAAGACAAATGCATTATAGAAATAATGCATTTAGCCTCCAGGAGTAGCCCTCAGCTCACTTATAAAAGCTCTTGCCAGTCAAATCTACAGAATAGGATTTGATTCAACTCTGGAGGAAGAAATAGAAATACTTGCCTGCCTTCAAAGTTCAAGCAAAGATGCTTGAATTGCAGCTGCCAAAATGGGAGGTGGCAGAAAATGGAGGACTTGAATCTAGGGGGAGAATAAGTAAAAAAAATATTTATACATTCTGTCGTTCAGCTCTAATTGCTTCAAAGATTATTTATTTTTCATTTTTTTGGAAAATAGCTTGCAGCTTCTTAACATATTTTTCAAAGAAGGAGCTGGAAGGCATAATAAAAAGCAAGCAGGGATATGCTTTCCGAATAGACTGAAATAATTAATGTGAGAATGCTTCCGCTTGAGCATTTTTTATGAACAAAAAATACATTATTTTTGCTTTTAAATTGGAGATAATTTGTTACACGGAAGTGGTGGTTTCTTTAATCTTGAAATAATGCTAATTACAATGGTATTTGGGGTCTGAATTTTTGCAAAGCTATTCCCTCGTTTGCTGCTGACATAATGAAGTTACTTACAGACTTCAGAGGCTTGTGGCACAGCCCCACTTTGTTTGCCTGTTGCCCCTCTTGCTTTTCCAGTCCCAAACCTCATTACTCCCCTGATTTGATTATGTGGGGGTTTCATCTCCTCTAGCTCAGTCACTCCACCAGCAGCTGGTTGGAACAATCCATGGCTCAAACCAATTGTCATAAGGTTCTTCATTAAGTGCATCTCTTCCCAGAGTGTGATCAAAGCTCACAGACAAAGCTAAGCCCAAAGGAACAACAGCATCTCCCCAGACTACATCACACCACATTTCCAGGAGGAAGGTAGGAAGCTTTTGTCTGTTTATTTTCCACTGAAAAGCAGCTTTTACTTATTTTACTGTGGGTTTGCCAGGGAGCTTAGTCATGGAGCTGCACTGGGCACCTGCACAAACACAGACAGAAAGCAAACCCAGTGTTTGTCCTAAAATCGTGTAGTCAAAGTGTATCTCTGATCAGCTACATGGATGTGCCTAGACACTCCCTTAGCACCCCTTTGATTTCAAATCAAGGTCAGTTTGATTTAGCAGAGAGATGGATCCTGCGGCTTGAGGTCCTGTCCCTTCTCTTTCCATGGGCACTTCCCAGAGGTGTTTGCCACACTGTGTGGCTGCATGGCAGGAATTCAGTGGGTGTATTTACCTGCTGGAAAGCAAATGCAGACATGGTTGCTGCAGCCACAGAGTTTCATTTGGCAGAGAAACAGGTGCTTATCCACTAGGCAAGGCCGACACTCCCTCATCTCTGCTCAGAGCTGAGAGACAAACAGAAACAACGCGCTGCAGGTACACGGACGCGCCGTGTTCCTTTCTCCAGGCATCTTTCATTATTCAGCATGTTTTCAACACTGAACAACAAATTGTTAGTGGTATAACAAGACAGGAACACGTGTTTGGGTATGGTGTGCTACCTGCAAATCCTGGCACTTGCTCTGCTGAGCTGCAGTTCCCCTCTCTGACAGGGTCAAAGCAGCAGCCAAGACAGCAGTGAAGCTTCTGGTGTTGAGAATGGGGCGATGAGAAAGTGCTGCATTTTTCAAGGAATGGAGATGATGAGAGTCACTATTTTTGTGTCCTTTTGCAGGGCAAATATTACCTCTCCTCCATAAAATACAGATATAGTCCAGGATAGAAAGCCAGGTGAGGTCTTAGGTAAAATGATTTCCAGGCTCTAGACCTGAGTTACCAGCAGGCTGAGAGTGTTATTCAATGTGATCAAAGGAAAACCAGGGAGCAGAGGGAATTGATTACAATGAAACTTTTTTTAGCTGTGCGGAGATCAGTGGTGAGCAAAACATCTGCAATGATATGTCAGGAAAACAGACTGAGCTTTTATTTTGAAAAGTATTAGCTGGGTCTGAGGTAGGAAGATGCACAGACCTGTGAATCATCAGCACAGAGGTAGTAGTTAAGTTGGTGTTTTAAGATGAAGATGGATAAGGCCAAGCCTCTAAAATAAAATCAGAAATACATTTGAAAGGCGAATCTGAATAAAATGGAGACATAAGACTAAGAAACAAGTTTTAAGAAAGGTGGGGATTAAGGATATCTACAGTTCAAGGCAGTCACAGGTTCTAGGAAGGTTATTCCTGGTGCACCCCTCTGCCCTACAGCAAGATCAATTATCCTCCTGTCCTTCCTTTCAGAAATCTGTCTGCCCTGCTCTGGATGGCCTCCAACAGCGGAGATCCCACAGCCTCTGCAGGCAGTCTACCTTAGTGCTTTATTATCCTGATTGTTATGAAAGTTTCCTGATGTCTAACCGGAATCCCTTGCTGTAATTTAAGCCCATTATGTCATGTCCTTTCCATTATGCACAGATTGTTTCTGTCTTCCCTGCCGCTGTTTCTTCTGTAATTACTTACATGTCCCCTCTCAAGCGCTTATTATTTAAACTAAACAACCTCGTCCAGCCAATCTGTCCTGCTAGCTCGGGGTTTTGAGATGTTGTGTTCAGGCTCCTCTCCAAACAAACGACAACTTTTCCTGAAATGGGGAACACAACCCAGGAGAAAGGGCGCGTATGCAGAAGGGATAACTTCCCACCCCTCCCAGAGACAGGTCTTTTTGAGCACTGCAGAGCACAGCAAGATGTCACCTGGACGCTCAGCCAGGCTGTGATCCGTGATACCAAATCAGCCAGTTTCTTTCTGTGTGTAATTGGGTAGCTTGTTATGCTTAAATACCATTGATTTGCATCCATAAGGCTTGTAGTTCTGTGCTCAACTGCAACCTGGGCAGGAGTCTGTTCAGAAAGCTCATTTAGCTTCGGATAGAGTGCATCTGTCCTCTGTATTTCCTACACATTGATTTTTGATATTGTTCCTTTGCAGAAAATGATAAAAAGCTATCAATCTAGAATCAAATTATTTTTCCATCAGACTTTAATGCCTATTGCATCTGGGCCCAAAAGATGTTTTAAATTTCTGTTATTTACAGACTTCTGGAGTCTCTGAAATATGACATTACAGACATTACCAAATGACATTCTGTAAATAATGTTTCTCCTTTTTTTGCCTGCAAATTTCTTTCTGGAAATAAGACACTCCACTATTTTATATGCTTATATTTGTTTAAAAATATGAGCCTTGGTGTTTTGATTCTATCAGTCTGCAAAAATATTTTCCATTACCAAAAGTGCATATTCATGTTTTCTTATCTAAATATCCCTTTCCCAAAACATCTACAGGAAAGTATAGATTTCCAGCTCATGCAGGAGGCCCAGCATGACTTGATATTTTCCCCAAACCATTTGTCCCATCAGACACTCAGGGCAGCAGCCAAATCTGTTGGAGTAAACCAGCCCGCATTTATAGTTTCCCCCTTTTTTTTCCTAGCTCTTAGCCTAGAAGTCTACTCATGTTGGCAACTCTTACTGCTGTGTAATAATTTACCAGCTACCAGCACCCCAGCATGCCTGTGATGATGTAGCAGCACAATCATTAGTTTCTATTCTGCAGTGGCAGGATGTGACAGGGAGTCTACGATTTTGGATGATTCTGGTGTCAACTAACTGTGACACTCCATCAAACCCTGCATCCTTAATGTCATGGAGAGTTACATCCTTTCATGGGTGATAAAACCTGGGCATTCTGGCAACCCTGGTTTAAGTGTCCTCGTTGGCCTCGCTAGGCTCATGTCACTTCACTGTTTTATAACTTAAATTGTCTCATATTGAAAATGAGGATTCAATTTGAGATTTTATTCTTAACCTTTAAGGGCCTTGGAGCTCAAAGTCTACTCGAGAGGTAAGTGAAGTTTATGCTCCAATTCTTAATCTACCTTCAGTTACAGACTTCTGCACACGTACCCCATTGCTTCCTGATAGCTGTCTGAAAACTTTCCAGTTTTTAGTGACAGAATGGAATGAAGGTGGATCTTCAGCTGTTCTCAGGGATGTTTTTAAAGATGGGTTCATTTTTCTTCTGTTTGTTTGAATCTTGCCACTTGTTTCACCTTAAAATTTTATGTTAGATCTGGAAAGAATTGTTCTTGCCCAGCCTCCTCTTTGAGGAAAATGCTGTTAAAAAACAAAAATTCAGTGAAGCTTCCAAAGGGCAAATGCTAACTTTTAAATTGAAAATGCTTTAAATTTTAGTTTATAAGAGGAATCTTCTTTGTTCTTCAAGTGGTCATTTTTCTTTTTATTAAAACCTGTTATTATCACAGAAAGCATTGCTCTTTGTGAAATAACATTTCAGTAGTCAAAACCCCAATTTTCCCTAAGGAAATATTTCAAGGGAAAACTTTTTACATGCCCTACTTAGCACCAAGTCCTCCCATTTAAACACCTCCACAAGTGGCCAAAGTTTCAAAAGAGATGCTCTTCCACTTAGGCACCCGAAGGAAGCGTTTGAATTCTGAGCAGCTTTTGAAACATCAGGCCACCTTGTTTGAGGTGTGCGAGAGAAAGACGTGCCCTTTTTAAGATGTAACTCCAATGATGGGTCCTTAAGAACTTTTGAAAAATTCCCCTTTAAGAAAAGGAGGATTAGATCAAGGCATGAATATTCCAGGCATAAATACAGCCATAACTCCGAAATCCACCCCTATTGCATGTGTTTATATGGTATTACAGCCTGCTTTATCTTTGTGTTTTCAGTGCAAGTGTTTTACATATGGACTTGAATGGATTACAAATCATCTGCCTTCAGAGCAGCACAAAAAGTGTTGCTGTTGGGAAAGGTGTTGTTTTTGTTGCACAGAAATACACCTAATTTTACTTGTGCAGTTGAGCTTTCTTGAGGCCAGGGCTGGCATCCAGCGTGCCATTAGGTATGGAAAGAGGTCCATCGTGCTCCAAGCTGGCAGAGTGCTTGCAAAAACTAAGCTTAAAGAGAAGTGGATCCAAGCCAATCCCACTGTCAACTCTCAGATCTACTCTTCTGTTCTTCCCCTGGAACAAGTAACCTTTTGCCCTTCCATTTTGTAAGGCATAAACTAACTTCTTAATTAGGATTATTCTTTCCCCGCTGGAAAATGTATTAGCACAGATTATTGTCAAAGCATAGAGCTGTTTCCTCTTTACCTGGCACAATGCTGCTGTAGAACAACCAAGAGGTTCACAGAACTCTCTACATCAAGATGCTGTGCAGTACTTGCAATTATAGCTCAGAGAATACCATGAAATTGGGTGTTTTCAGTCATGCTAAAGAACCCTCCTCCTTTTTTCTTTGTATCCTCCTTCCCTGTTTTAATTCTGCCATATCATGACCTATCAAACTCTATTCTTTTTCCTCAAATAATCAGGTCTGGATACTTCACAATAAACCAAACTTGCTGAGAATACTAGTTTGGATACACTTCATGGGATGTTAAGAAAATGTCAAACTTGAGGAAGGTTTCCTTCCATTTCCACAAGTCAACAAAACCTCATTGTCAATAACATCAAGGACTGTTGACAGATCTAATAAAATCAACATAGATTTATTTTTCAGTGGCCATTGCCAAGCAGAGATCAGCAAGAGATAACCACCCCTATATTAAGCACACATCTAAAGCTAACATGGTAGGGGTGAAGGATGCTTGTGAAAGACATAAACAGCCTTCTCCTGCTTGCATCATCCCAGAGATACTACAGAGATTAAAAATTCCTGTCAATATAGGGACTAAAATCACCCACTGTGAACAAACTCATGAATTACAAAGAACTGGCCATAGCATCAACAAACAGGAAGATTTTATCAGCAGAGTACTTTGGTGGCTCCTCTCTGCTGTAAACTCTTGTCACACCAACCCCAATGAAGCCAACAGCATCAAACAAAAATGCAGCAAGGACACATGTGAAACTGGGAGAGAGGTTTTCCCATGCATCCCTGCTAGGAAGGCAGAAAGGCTGTTTTTGTGCTGCAGTCAGAAGGGGGATCTGATAAAGTTCTTTACTGAGAGCCCTTTTGTGGAGATAAGCCCATCTGCTCCAGAAACAACACACGAGGAAAAACAAGGCAAACCCCAAACAAACAAACAACCCCTGGCTCATCAGGATGTATGAGTGAGGAGTTTAGACTGGATATATTCAAACTGATTACCAGAGCTGTTTTCCTTTTTTTTTTTTTTTTTTTACATATACTTGCATATAATTATTTTCAGATGGTCAATACAGATCAGACACTGGACACAAATTGATTTTCCTGCTGTTCCTAGGTGCTGCATTTAAAAGTGGCACTATCCTGGCTACTTTCCAAACTCCACGGATCTTCCTGAACTATTAACCTACTCTTCAGTGGAGAAGATCAGTCTGGTGATGAAAAAGAAGAGTACTAACATGTTCTCTTCGATTTTGAGTAGATCAGTTCAACTGAATTCAGCTGACTCACCAGGATTACCGAGGTGAAGGTGGAGATGCTTTTCCACTTTGGCTGAGAGACAATTTGGTTGGAAGCAGAGCTGTGTCCTTTGAGGACTGCAAAGTACCTGCCAGCAGTGCATCTACTCATCAGCTAAACCATCAGTAAACATTGACACCAATGAGTTCCTAATTTGGAATTATTTGCCCTATATGACAGATCTGGAGTGTGCTGATGTATTTCTTGACAGGAAATTATGCAAACCCATGGGTTTGTAGTCTGGCTTCTACAAAGCTCTAGTGATTCTCAGCTGGTTTGGAGAAACAAAACACTCCTGGTCAAAACACTCCTGACCTATGTCTATTATCCCAAGACCAAAATTTTGGTGATTGCCTCTATCCATGGCTCCTGGCGAGTGATATTTTATCAGCTGACATTAAATGGCATACAGAACAATATTGAATTTAAAATTAAATTTAATAATTTAAAATTTTAATAATGAAATAATTTCAATAAAATAATTCAGTAATAACATAAAAATTTAATTTTCATTTAAATTAAAGAATTTAAAACTGGCAAAGCCAGGCACTTCTTAAGTAAGAACATAAGAAAGGCCATGAGAAGTGGTAGAAAAGATCTTTCTAGACTGGTATTTCATTGCCAGGGCTGAGAAGAGAGGCTGTGGAGAAGTGTGCCTGAAGAGGACAATCACATGGTGCCTTCTGGGGATGCTCCTGAAGTAGCAAATTGTTGAAGTGTTTTCAGGAACAGATTTTCTGTGGCACAAGGCTTAAATTTGATATTAGGAAGAAATTCTTCTCTGTGAGGGTGGTGAGGCCCTGGCACAGGGTGCCCAGAGAAGCTACGGCTGCCCTTGTATCCCTGGCAGTGCCCAAGGCTGGGCTGGATGGAGCTTGGAGCACCCTGGGATGGTGGAAGATGTCCCTGTCTGTGACAGGGAGTGGAACAGAATGAGCTTTAAAGGTCCCTTCTCACCCAGGCCATTCTGTTTCTGTGATTCTGGGACTAAGAAATAAATCTTTTTTCACTCATTCAGGCATCTTCGTGTTTGACCTCCTGACTGAACACTGTTTTGAGCTGCCTCTTTCACTTTGTCTACTTTCTTTTCAAATTACTCTCAGTAACTTTTATTAAATGATTACACTTATGATTTAAAAATCACCTGGTTTGCTAAATACCATCATCTGCCTTCTAGATAAAAACCAATAATCCTTGGTGTTTCAATCTAAAATTTAATTTTGTCTCTGAATTTATTTTAATTTCCTCAGCACTTCTAGATTGCCCTTATTACATGTAGCAAAAATCTTATTTTCAGTCTGGCAGTAGTCCAGAAGTACCTGCAGATTTAAGGAAAGGATTTCCTCCTCCACACCTTGTCCCTATCCCCTTTTCTTGCCACAGAGGACTGATCAGATGGACAGATGGTCCCCATGATGGCTCCAGTAGGTGCTGAAGAGTTTTGAAATGCAGGACTCCTGCTATGCCTGTCCTGTTTCTCCCTCCAGTGCAGCCAACAGTAGATAGCAGTTCAAAAGCAGTTTTCATTTAAGCAAAGCCAGAGTAAAAAAAAAATGGAGAGTAAAAATGACACTAAAGTACTCCACAAACCACAATTCTCCACTTAAAAGTGGTCACTCAAAGGCACTACAGGGGTAATAGCAAAAATGCTTGGCCATTATCCTGCTCTTTCCTGTTCTGTCTCTGTTGGGACTGATCCTATTAGTTCCCTTAGGATAGCAGAGATGTGATTGCAGAGCACTTTTGTGAGGTGGCCAGGCCAGGGACTCCTTTCTGCAAGGCTTAAAAATTCTTGAGCTCTGTCCCAGAGGTAAATAAGTTACTGCAGTAAGGAATAATGCTTATACATCAGCCTTCTGCTCTGCAAGTTGCATGGTATCATTTGTGCTGGGCTGTGACTTAAAAACCTCAGATCTTTTGATGGTCACAAATGGACTGGAAATAGCAGATGCATTTTTCATAGTAGTTATTGCATGTCTGGAAAAAAGATTGCTCCGACAAACAGCAAACTACAAGGATCACAGTCATCTCTGCTGACTAAAAAGGGCCTTAAACAAAGTGGGAGAACACACTGGATGAGATTCTCCTGCTCTATACACTATTACAGCCTCCAGTAGAGCTGTGAGAGTCCTTTTCTCTCTGTCATGGAAGCACTCAGGTTGGTGCTGCAGAAAGACACTAACCATCTGAAAGTAAAACCCCCATTCCTTGTGGAAAACCACCAGGTGTGAGATAATTAAAACAGCATTTTGTGAGATGACAGATCTCTTTTCAGCAGCTCCTCCAGCTCCTGTTCCATGTCTGTGCTGTGCCATGCTGTGTTTGGGTGGGAGGATGGTTTAACTGAACCCACGGAGGGCAGACAGGGCTGATGTCCCTGGGACCTGCCTGGAGGGTGGACAAAGAGCACTTGGGCTTCCAGTAAGCTTAACCCCTCCACGAGTGTGAATTGATCACTTCACATTAAAAAAAAAAAAAGAAAAAGAAAAAGCCAATTTTGCATCTGACCCGCTCACCCTCATATGACGACATGACATCTTAAAATCATAGTGAGTATTAGAAAAATTATGTTTTAAATATGGGCCTTTGTATCTTTTATCACATTCTCTCCTGCTGTGCTTATTACCTAATAATTTTTGACACTAGTGATTAAATATAAAATTTTTACGTTTTATGATTCTATTTCAAATACACAATTGCCAACATATATATCAAGGCCAAAATTAGGCTCTTCTTAAAGAATCTGTAATTATATTTATGCATTAAAATGTCAGCTGTTTAAAATGAGTGATTTCAAACAATATTTTTATGTAATTGTTTTAAAAATCAAACTATTAATCAGACTTTATTGTCAATCTCAACTAATGGCTTGCTTTTCAATATTTTAGGCCACTCAGGATTCTATAACTTGAATAATCTTTATCAGCAATTTAAACAATTATTTAAACAACAGCCACAACTCAAATGGTGAGCACACTCAGTAAACAAAATCTCAACAGCAGAATTCGGCCTAGAGTAGGAGTAAAATCCATCACTGAGAAAGCACTTTGTGGTTTACAGTTCTGTGCAACACTCAAAATATGAGAGAAAGGAAAAATGAGACCTTTCCTGAGGAGGTCAGGAGCAGGAAACTTAACATTTTATTTTGACAATGTTTTATTTTTCTGGCCTCTGTTTCCTAGATCTTTTTTATACACTTGCTTAGGAGGCCAGATCTCCCTTCCAGTCAATAATATATAAACAAAATAATCTTTGAGTTCTGTTCTTCCCTAAAATGGTGTTGCTTTTGCACTCAGTAGATGTCACAGAGCCAAGCTGGATCCCTGAGTCAGAGATGTTGCTGTTTACTCAAATGCCACTGGGTATACGAATTGCATTTGAAGGAACGGATATTTTTAATATCCCAGATGATGAGCTCACATAGCACAATAATTTCAGGCCAACAGCAAATCCCAAAGAATTTAGGATGTGGCAGCCAGCAAAGATGCTTGGCTGGAACACCTCGAGAAAAATGATTTAAAAGAGTGGGAGTTAATTTATAAGTTTTTAAACAGTGTGCCAAGGGAAAAATAAGTTTTCTGTACATCTGCCTACATTTTTTTGAGATCAGATTTCAGTGACTGAATGATAAAACAAAATGAAACAAAACAGGGGAAAAAAAAAAAAGAAAAATCCTAACCAAAACCAGGTGAGAGGATTTGCATGGGAGGCAATTTATTCTTTAGTTTGCCTGCAGGAAGAAAACAAAGTGATATTGCAATTTGATAAGTACATACTTTCAAATATTACACCTAGCTCAATCACAAATATGGATTTCTGGATCTTAACTGCAGCTTTTAATTCTGCTTTGACAAATTTATGTAAATAAACAGACTTGGAACAGACAATCCCTGGAAGTCTTAACCTCTTTTATGTAATCTTTGCCTGAGCTTCCCCACTGCAGGCTATCTGTAAACTGGCTGTGAATTATTGTTCGTGCTTGTTTCCCTCCTGAGCAGTTCTCCAGGTGACTACAGCTGCTGTTTAAAGGAAGCACCAGTATTTGTCTATCTCATTTTGTCTAAAATGTAAAGGTGGCTGTGGCATTATTTGTAATTCTGTCAATTATCTGATATGATTTCTGCATTTTCTCCACTCCTCATCTATGGAATTATGTTTGAAAAGGATCACCCATGTCCCAGGAGTCCAAAACTTTGAATTCTTCTATTAGCTCTGGGTTAGCAATACCCAGAAAAAGCAATGATGACTTAGCTTCATGGCCACATTGCTCTTGATTGCACTTGATTTCCACCCAAAATGATAAATCAGACCAAAATTGTTCATACTTGACTTGGGACATCACTTGTCCCAATCCTGGAGTAATCCAAGGCCAGGCTGGATGGGATTTGGAGCAACCTGGGATAGTGGAAGGTGTCCCTTCCCTGACAAGGGGTGGAACTGGACGGGTTTCAAAGTCAATTCCAGCCCACACCATTCTGTGATTCTATGGTGATGCTTAGCCCACATTTGCCAAAAGGTTCATAAACCCCATTGAACATGGCTTAGTCTCTGGATTTGTAACAAAAACTCAAACAAAGCAACTTTCACCTTCTGCAGGTTTTTTAAAGGAAACTTTATCATTGTTCTAGGAATCAACATTCTACTTGCTTAGAGGGTAGTGAAAAATTATTAAAATCATAAGATTGAGAAACAGTGAAAATTAATCTGCCCAGGACTGGAAGACTTTTGCATGAAATTAAAGACTTGTAAGTAAAGTATTTCAGATGCTTTAAACTTAACAATGAGGATGACACTTCAGGCTGGATTACAAGACTTCACCCAAAAGTTACAGTGGCCCCCAGACAGACAGTCAAAGAAAAAAATTACAAAGGGATTTTCAAATTATAGATCTGGCACAGGGCAAAGTTTGATTATTTTGATGAATTTGGCTCAGACAGCAAAGGTATAGCTGTAGGTAAAAGAGACCACACCTTCATGTAGCACTTTTCAGTGCTTTTTGGTACAGAAAGATTGCAGTTACTGGAAGGGATAACAATATTTTCTGAGTGCTGGTGAGTCTCTGCCTCCTACATCCAAACTCAATGGCATCAAAGTAACAAACAGCATGAGGCTGAAAGTAGTAGTAAAGAAAACATCACCAGGTATTATTAGATACTACAGGATCCTCTAATTCAAGCAGCAATACTTTCAGTGCCCTTTGATTCACTGGACAGGTAATTCTGCTAGGATTGGACTGCATCTCCAGCTCACCCAGAAATGTGGGATACACCAGGAAAGTACATTTCTGAATAGAAATCAGAAATGTGAACTGTTCCCCTGCCTATTACATCGTCAGGTTTGCTTCATATATGGTGAGAAGGGTGTTCTTTTTCTGTCCCCCAGTCGTGGTAAAGCATTTGGTGCACCCTGAGAGCTCCTTGCTCACCGACAGCACAGGCACTTGGCTCTGCTCGGAGATTTCCTGACTTCTAAGGCTGCATTCTTCCAGCCAGTCTTGCAGCAGTTTAAACTGCATTGTATGAGTTTCCCTTTCCCTTTTGGAATAGTATAATTTGCTTCATAAATTACGTATGGTGGAAGCCTGTTGAATGAATAACCTTGTTGCACAGAAAATTAATTCTTTTGACAGGTTTATTCCTTTAACAGATATTTGGTGGAGGATTTTACTGCATTATTGTATATATTGTGGCTTGCTGCACAGAAAATGTTTCACAGTATTTCAGCAGATTTATTCCTTTAACAGAAATAACTATTCCTGTCCGTTTACCATTTGTTACCTATGAAATAAATTTCTTAGCTACAGATTCTTAAAAGAGGCTCACTTGTTTTGCTCTTGTGTTTCATTTCAGTGCAGAGAAAATACATTTCCCTTCAATCAGCATTCATTTAAATGCATGGTAATATATACAGTTGTAATGAACCATATTTTGTTTGATTATGTTAATCTCTAACAGTGTTAATTTCCTTATATATATGTTTATGTGATTTTTTTTTTAAATTAACTTTTTACCATGCCTTACTAGAATATCTTGGATTATTTAAGGCTCCACACACTATCTTGGCATGAGAATTACATAGCACAGATAGCACGACAGCAAAGGAAGTCAGATTGAGTGCCACATGACCTGATTTAAGCAAGGCTAATTATGTAATTAAGATACTGAAACAGGAGCCAGAATCTCTGAGTGCTGCTCCTAGTTTCGCCAAGAGCCTCCAGTGGGACATTTAGCATTTAGCTTTTCTGTTCACTAGTTTTCCCTGCTGTGAAGTGGGGGTTTCTGATATTCAAAAAGCAGAATATCCAGGAGAAAGCTGCTCTGGGTGCACTGCCCACATCACACCAGGCCTCAGATGTGCAAAGTATTTGTAAAATAATTCCAGCAGTTTGCACTCTTTTCATTTTTAATTTAATTTATTAAATTTAGAAAATACTGAGTTGATTATTTTTCTTTTCCTCTTCCCCCCACCTCTGTTCCCTTCCTCCTTCATTTTTTGGATGCTTAATTTAGGAAATTTAAGTTCTGTTGCTTTGAGATTTAGAATTCTTCAGGAAACTGATGCTCTGAGCGTGTTAGTGATGTCTACCCTACATTATACTGGGACCCAAGAAATAAGAGACAAAGAAGTAGATATGATAGGAGTTTACGACTGACTTCTCACAAGATATCAAGACAAGAGACACTTGTGTTATATCAGTACAAATGTCTGCACAGCCAATAAACTTCTCCAAATAAATGTTTGTAGACTGATGACATAAAAAAAAAAAAAAAAAAAGAAGGCACAGGAACTGATTTTTTTTATAGCATGAAGTTTTTTTTCACTATTTTCTTATCAATTCATGTAAACCTGAAGCATCAGAATTTTCCTGTCCAAGACCACAGGTCTTCCTTAAACTGAGCAACACCAGCATGGTTTCTACACACTTGGAAATCAAAACATTGTTTTTTCCAAAGCCAAAAGCAACCATCCCAGCTGTTCAAGACAGAAAACTCTCCTTGAAGCAAGAGCAAAACATATTAAAAATATAAACATAGGTAGATAGGTAGATGGATAGATAGGTAGATGGATAGACAGATAGATAGATAGATAGATAGATAGATAGATAGATAGATAGATAGATAGACAGATAGATAGATAGACAGATAAATAATTTTGTCTGGAAGGCTATGACTTAATATTCATATGATTCTTACAGAAGAAGAGAAAGACAGTGGCACACAGGAGATCCCAGTCCATCACAAAAATAGGCTCCATGGAAAAATCATGTTTGCTTTCTTTAATCTTGGGGTAACTTTAGGACTACATTTGGCTCCATTATCATATTCTTTTAAAATCCTTTTAAACACTTATCCCTGGACTGCTTTTATGGCTCTGATGTGTGAAAAATTACAAAATGGCATGTAGTGCAGGTAAAATCAGAGACATGGCAAGGCAATGCGAGTGCAGAAGGACTGCGGTTTGGAGTGGTGGAGAACGTGGCATGGACAACCACCATCTCATACCCAGGACCTACACTGGTGTGGATTTCCATGGAGCCCTTCAGAGGCCTGCTCAGTCCATTTTCTGCTCTGACCATCAATCTGAACAGCCTGAGGCTGAAGCACGGGTCTCCAAAGACAACGGCATCAATGCTTAACGCAAGCGAGTGAAGAAACAGAAGCTTTGATAGGTCACATAAATACTCTGGAGGTGGGTGGGTGACAATGTGTAAGCCATAGTGAGAGCTTTGGATGACTTCCCTGCCGTCCTGCTGAATTTAGCAGTGCTCAGACTCATCTGCAGCAGAAACGTGACCTCCCGATTTAGATTGCACAGCTCTCGAATAATGCTCCAGGAATAGGCTTCACACTCCTGATCCACGCTGATTTGGGGCAGGGATCTGGAAATTCTAATTGCCCACAGATAGGGCAAGAAATAATGGTCTTTTAATTAATGACTTCTTGCTACATCAAGACAACTTTGTGAGTCCTACTGAGAAGATAACTCTGGCGAGGCAGAACTCTCAGGAAAGAAAACTTCACTAACACAAAGATACCAGAAGCCACTCAATGTTGTGTTCCATTGAAAAAAAGAAACAGAGAACCTGACTCACTGCTTCATAAACGCAGCAAGCTAGAGTTGTACGGCAGGGAAAGCAGCAAAAATCTAGGCTAGCCTAGGAGTGAATTATTCCCAGACATACAGACTGATGGCACAGGGACATGTGGCACCAACTCAAGCCAATTTCTGTGGGTAGGGGGAAATAATACGGACACATAATATAGACTGGCTGGACTGTAGGGACTTATTTCAATTGCATTCCTTGCACAAAACTTAAATCTGCAAAACATGTGTACAATAAGATTGTGTTTTAGTCCTGTGCCCACCCCTCCCCCCCCATCATTTCTTCACACCAAGTCTGTTCTTTCTGAATTTTCTCAAGATTAATGAGCAACTCTGCAAGTGGCCACCACATACTCCTCATTTTGCAATTTCTGGGGAATACCCTGTCTCGATTGCTGTTGTTTAATTATAGGCTAGTAAAAAATATTCCAAAGTTCTCTGAGAGAGAGGCCAATAGATATATGGAAAACACATGAATATGCAATTTTAACAGCTGAAACTATATATATCTGGCAGACCTTACCTAATGGTTCAACCAAATCCCCTTGGCAATCTTATGCCAATGTTATTTTTACTGTTTCACCGGTTTGTTATATATGTAAAAGAATAATATTTTATCCAAGTTTTAAGGCAGCTGGTTCATTCATGGTAGGACTAAAAGGCAGCTTTAAAAAGGACAAAAGTAAATTATTTTGTATGGAGCAGCCAAGAGTCCACTCAGAGACAACTGTTTGTGTTTGTCACCTTGAAAATCAAACAAATTGTCAATCAACAAGTTACCCACAACTGGAATTTGAAATGGTAAATTATATTTCTCTGACAGACACACTGGATTTCACAGCAGAATGATTTCTTTTTTTCTTTCCTTCACAGGGACAAATCCAAAAGACAAAATGTGAGGAAAATACAGAATTATACTTGGAAAGATTTGGGAAATGCAAGTTTGCAATTACAGCAATGGCAATTTGGTCTGTGCGTGCCTGTGCACCCACACAAGCACAAAGTCATCTTTTCTGCTGGACTTGCCTTCATCTGTATTTGCATCCAGCTGTCTTCCTCACAATCACCAAAACATCAGAAATTTGTTGAGGATGACACACGATCGACAAGGAGATTTTAGTCATGGCATCAAATTAGAAAATTCTCAATCCTGACTAAGATGCAGCTTGGAAACGAGCTGCCAGCAACACCCTCTGAAGCAGATGGTTCCCACCACTTGGAATGCTCCTTTCTGTGCACTCCAGTGACTCCTGAAATAACAGAGCTCTGCAGATCGGGGAGGGAAGATGAGTGGAAAGTCAGACAGTGCTGAGCTCCACTTAGCAGCCTCTTAGCGATGGTTTGGTCAATGCTCCTCTGCTCACTTGAATAAAATCACTGGCAGGTCACCACTAATGACACGTCTTTATCCTATCCAGGGCTGTACTACAAACAACCATTGGATATCTTTCAGCCAGTGTGACTCAGACTTGTTAAAAAAGGGATATCAGAGCAGCATGTCATAAAGTGCAGGCCACTGGCATAGTTCAGCATAATTGAAGCAATAGATGGAACAGAATCTATTGTACAAATTGTCCAATAAAATAAATTACTTATAAGGTGTCTTAAAACATGCTGGAAAGTTAGGAATCATGAACAATATCACATGGTGAATAAGGATCATAGTTTTAACAGTTTGGATGCTTGATGAAAGGCATAGCTTGCCAAGAGTTGAGGAAGGTTATCAGGCACATGACATTTTTAAAATCAAAATCTCCTGCCTTTCTAAAATGTTCTTTCTTTAGGCCATGAGTTACTGAGAACAGTGAAGGAATAGCTAAATGAAATGCTAAGGATTTTGCTCCACAGGATGTCAAATTAGATTATCCACCCTTTAAAGCTATAAATACATGAATTATTACACTTGTTTTACAAATGAGAAAACTGAGGCATAGACAATATCAAAGGGCTTTATAAATGTGAACAACTCAATAACATTCTGCTATTGTTTATTATCCATATTCCTGTTTTTAAATGACAGAACGTAGGCACATAGAAATGAAATGACTATCTAAAGTCACACCAGTCTCCTCCTTTAACCTGATAAATGGGTAAGTAGGCATGCCATTTTGACATACTAATATATGTGTTAAGGTATTAATTTCCCATACATCTTGAATATATGGATCATTGGGGAGCACTTTCTGTTGAAAACAGCAACAGTCATATTTTTCTCACTTGAAACTTTTTTCTTATTGTGATACTTACATTAAATGGAAAAAGTCCTTGTTTTTCTCTAAGCTTGGCAAGAACAAAGACTAAAAGGCATATTAGTTTCTGTGGTAGAAAAGAGGGATTTGGGGCTGGAATACACCATGGTCAGAGCTAAGGAGGTGGGATTCCATCCACACATACTGGCCTACAGAATATCAGTGGTAAATTCCTCTCAGTCCATTTAGGGTGGGTTATTTTTGGTGAAAAATTAATCAGTGATGTTTCAAGGTATTTAGGAGGGCAAAGAAGCAATGTCTTTCCTTTATGGCTACACTGCAGTGATCAGTGCCTCTGCAGGTGTGTAATTTAAAGAGGTGCTAGGAGAAAGATGTGCATAACCAGGAAGGATACAGGGTGTATATGAAGGTGACTATAGAGGTTGCAGCTGAATGACTGCAGGGCTGCATAATCCTCTATCAGATAACACTTGAGTTTATTTGCCTTGATTTGAACTCTCTGCTTAGAGCCAGGACACAATGCTCATGGGTTAACAGGGCAATGCCACGCAGCACAAAATAACCTGCACGGAAAAGTTTCTCACAGAATCAGGCATGACAGCCCAGATCCTGGCCAATGTAGATCACTGCAGCAGCAGTGTATTCACAGAAACTGTATTTCTACCATCCAGCCAGTGCTGTAACACTGCAGCTCTCAGATCAGTCCCAGAAGAACTAAGCTCACCTTCCACAGCCCACTCACCATTCAGCCACTTACTCAGTCTGGCACAGAAATAATTAAAAGTTTTCCTAATGGTATTGACCTGTGTCAGGAAGCAAAGTCTCAATTCATCTGTTTGCCTCCCAACCAGTGATAATAGTCAGGGATATACCAAAAAGGAAAAGTGACTGACTTATCAATATTATTTTCCTTGTTCTTGATCTAGGTCATCAAGTAGATTAATATGTAGTTGCAAGCTGTTCATTCATTGTAGAGGAGCATGTACATAGCAGGAAATATCTCCCATGGCACTGATAAACTCTCAGAGGCTATAGGCCAAGGTGTTTATGCTCCAATGGAGACATTTGTGCCAAGTACCTGCTCCCAGTGATATAGTTATAAGCATTAAACTCGAAATGTAACTTTAAAAATCTATTACAGTCTATAGCTTTTATTATTTCCAAGACGGACAACTGTGTTGGTTATTATCAATATGTTGTGAAAGGAGCTCTGACGCCTGGGATTTGAGGTGGGGGATGGGGAAAAGGCACGTGGGAACACTTAGACCAAATGTTAACAAACTGATAAAGCATTGCAAAAATGTTTGAGGCAAATGTTTCCCTTTTCCAGCCCCACACCAGCTTTCAGCACACCCAGCAGGAGCAGTGCAAGATAACCTTAAACTGATAACATCTCCACACATCCTTGCCAGGATCCCTCTTTGTGACTAGGATGGCAATTTTTCCAGTCTCTCCTTTTCTCGGATCTTCCTTTCATACTCCTCTCCTGATTCATCCATCTGCTGTCTATATGGATGTCCCACAGATTTACCCAACCATCACTATATCTGAATCCACTGTACCTGCTACTGATTTTTGATTGTCTTCCTCTTTGCTTTGTGCTTGTAACTTTGCTGTCTCCTTCAAGAACAAGTCTTCCTCACTTCTGTGAGGGAGAAGACTGGGTTCAGAAACACAAATTTCTCTCTTGGCTTGGAGGTTTTCCTCTTTTTTGCCAAGTTCATCTTAGTGCAAGGTTCCTTGCCTGTGGCAGGGGGGTTGGAACTAGGTAATCTTTAAGGGCTCTTCCAACACAAACAATTCTATAATTCTATGGCCTTTGTGCATCTGTCATGAGCTCAGATTCCTTCTTTCCTCCGTCAGGTTTTCCCTCCTGGCTCCTGACCTCACATTTGGCTGTCACAGGTGAACAGCCCTCTTGGTGTACCTGTGGCTCAAGGGTCACCTCTGGCTGGTGGTCCCTGTCAGGACACTTGTGTCCCCTTCAACATAATGACAGGGGAGAGGAAGGAGAAATGGGAAACTCATGATTGCAAAAATCCTTCCAGAGCCAACATACACAGAGAAAAATGCACAGAAATAGCCCATATATGACAGGTCACAAAGTGAAATCACCTTAAAAGAAGGAAAAATATTTCCAGTACATTGACACTCTGGAAGTCAGGACACTCCTGAACTAGATTCGTATTTAAATTGCTTTGGAAGACAAAGATACAAGATATGACTTCCAAAAATAAGTCACTTTTCTGACCACATGAAGATGTGGAATGCTGACAGCAGTGGGTTTTTCGGGCTGTTTACCAGTAAAATGGTTGTTGCACCCACTGTCATGTAGTGTTAGAGCTCTTCAAATGGGTGAATTTTTGATGTGAATCCTGGGGCAGCAGGACTCACATAAGAAAACAGAGAACTTGGCCTGCAAAATTTTGGTGACCTAACACATAAAAAAATCCAAGAAAGTTGTGATTTCTTGTCCTGAATTATTAGGCTTCTAGTTTTACAAGATGAGCTGCAGCCCACTTCCCCTATGAAAGAAAAGAAGCACTCTCAAAGCTGCATATTTAGAGTAGGAAAAACATTTACATACATGGTCCTGTTATTGTCCATTGCTATTAAAAAAGTAAATTTCTGCTGTTAAACCCACTAACATACCTTCATTAAGAATGATAACAAAAAACATCCAGTCAAGAAAATATTTGTGTTTAATCCAGACAGTCTGTGAGGCTCTTGTGGCCATACAAATGTTTTCCTCTACTAACCAGCATAATGAAATTTTTAAACTTCCTTATGTTCAAACACTTTATAGTTCTAATATTTTGAATGAAATTTATAATTCCTTTCCTTCAGCAGCTGATACAATAAGACTAAAATAAGCATTTTAGTAGGCTTAATGAAAGAAACAAGCGAGAATTAAACTTAAGAAAACCACCAAGAAAAACAACTTCTACAGCAAAATAAAACACTGAATGTTAAAAAAATTTCACAGACATCAGCAAAATTATTTTCCTACCTTGTTGTGACATTATGAAGAAAACAAAACTCAGAATGCAAGTTTTGATTAAAAAATCTGTCAGTTCACATGTAATTTAATATGGGGTGATATATACTGCTAAAAGGTACATTTTAACATTAAAGACCAAAACTCCAATGATTAATATTACAGTGATGACAGAATGGGAGTGCCTTATTTTAATCCACTGTTTATCTCAATGGAGTAATTTATAGATCACTCGACATGTTTTAATAGCAGGCATAAAAAGGTACCCTCTAATATCCACTTGCTTGCAAGATGTGACATTTGGAGTTACATGTTCAGAAAATACCAGCAACTGCATTTGTTGGACATCTATACAAATAACCAGTCATCCCACATACAGTTTATAAAAAGTGATCTATTAATAACAAAACAGCTCGGGAGACATGCAGCCTCTTAATATTCAGGTGGAGTATCAAGTGTTTAAGTTAAAATAAGGGCAGGAGCACAAAGAGTGGTCAAGGCATTGATTTGGCTGCCAAATATAGTTTTTACCATCATAAATCTCTGGCTGACAACTGCACAAAGGCTGCTTTACCTAAACCCTGCCAAGGAAGGGTGTTTGCTGCCGGATTGCCTGATAGTCACTATGACAACTGATGCCACAATTAGACAAGTACAATCCCACTTTCAAACAGGCACACAAGTCATTAATTCAGCAGGACTTTTGTTGACAATATGTTATGAGGGAAATATTTAATGCAATTCCGAGGCTGATATATTCTCCTGTTATCTGTAGCAAAATAAATTGCAAGAACTGATGAAAACAACCATTTAATTAGTCTAAAGTGAGCCGAGGAAGCTATCCTGAACATTTTAGTTTAATGAACTCACAGGTGCACAGAGCTCCTTAGAGTTGTTTGAAGAACATGCTAAGAAAGATGTCACATTTAGGGGGACAGCAAAAGAGGACGAGAATAAAATGTTTTGAAAAGACAGCAAACAAACTGCCTTCCCAAGTCTCCCATTCTATGAAGATATCTGTGAGCATCTTTTCCCCTGTGTGAGAGAAAAATCTCTCAAGGGCTCAACAAGCTGATCTGAGCAACTGCAGAGGAATAAGACTCTGATCACCACTACAATGACATTTTCCCCATGTAGAAGAAGTGAACTGACTTGTTTACAAGACTATTTCCCACTTGATCTGTTCTTTGAGGCCACTGGGAAGGTCATGAGGAAAGCAAAATCATCGTAGGGGAAGGAAAATGCAGAACAGAAACAACAGAATTTAACACTCTCATACAACTGTGAGTGTTAAAGAAAGCTTGAGGGAGTCAGGGGACAAAGATCAGTAAGACATTGACTCACATTCACAGCAGTGACAGGGCGAGCTCTGAGAGCCTCTGCCACCCAAGCTCCCTGAGATGTCCTTTGCATAATCCATATATTGCTGTAAAGCAGTTCCTCTGGGGAGGGTAGCACCAAGGCAAGAAGCATTTGATGTTTTTGGGCACAGATAGCAGGAAGAGGGTGAATTAACCTTGGCTTAGGCAGCAGCATGGTCTGGGAGATGTCCTAAGGTCATCCCAGTGAACAAAAAAATGCTACATGTGGATGCTGATGGCGCATTTAAGTTGAAAGAGAAGAGACATTTGATTGCTGGAGCTGCTGAAATCTGCAGTCTAAATTATGGTTAGAGCCTGAGCCCAATCCAACCCATTTCAGCAACTAAATTTGTGAGGCTTGTGGATGAGTCCTCCCTGTCCAGGTCCCAATGTATTCAAAGCCATATTCTGTACTGCTGGTGGGACCAGGCATGGCACAGAGTGAAGTGTGGGAATGTCAATGTGGGCAGTGTGCAGCATTGCACCTTTCCAAGAGCAGAGTCCTAGGTGTCCTTAGTGTCCTAGGTGAAGCATCCTTACATCTGGCTTCAGCTACAAGAGCAGAACAAGGAGGCAGTGACAGGCCAGACTGTCTTCCCATCCCTGCTCCAAGTGGGCACTTTCTAACCACTCCTCAGGCAGAATGGCCAGGAGGTGGACAATGAGGCCATTCTGCACAGGGCATCAATGTCCTTATTTCTGAAGCTGCTAAAAGGAAAAACAACTCTTGGGCTGTTGGCTGAGGGAAGCTATTCCTCTGGATTTTTCCTGGTTTTGGCTGGGGTAGAGTCAATTCTCTTCCCAGGAAATGGTACAGGGCCGTGTTTTGGGTTTAGGATGAGAACGATATTGGTAACACACTGATGATTGCTGAGTAGGGCTGATGAAGTCAGAGACTTCTCAGCTTCCCATGCTGCCCTGCCAGGGGGGAGGCTGAGGGCTACAAGGAGCTGGGAGGGGACACAACTAGCACAGCTGACCCCAACTGGCCAAAGGGATATTCTAGACCATATTGTGCTATTAAACTGCCCTTTTCAACGTTTTTTTTCTCAACCCACAAATTTCACTTTTTTTCCCAATTCTCTTCCCCATCCCACTGGAGGGGATCTCTGTGGTGGTTCTGTTGTTACTGGGTTAAATCACAAAAGGCATCAAATAGTCATTTCCCCAATAAATACTGCTGCTCACTCTCTACCAACAGTAGTACAGGCAAAGTTATGCAAAACTGTGCTGCTCTCCACTGCAGCCATAAAGAGGCAGATGTGTTCCCAGCATCTTGGTATCCTTGAACTTTAAAACTGAAGACAAGCAGATAGTAACCCAAAGAAACCTGATCTAATCACTCAGGAAAATGAGAGTACAGATGATCTTTGTTTGTCCATCCAGCCCCAGTCTTCTCTTCTCCCTTCCATACACAGGAACCACTGCTCCTCTCCAGCTTTAGTTATCAGTTGCCACATAAAGACAGTAAATGAAGTATTTTATTAAACTGAAGGAATAGTGCATTCCACCCTAAAAGACACGGTATCAATGTCTGTTACTAAATGTTACTTGTGATCCCTCTAATAAACCAGCTTCTCAGCAAACAGAGGAATCTCTGTTTGCAGCCACTATGGAAGATGGGCACAAGAGCCTCAGGAAAGCTCCATTGTGACACTTAAGCAGAAATCATTCATAGCTTTAGAAAAAAAAAAAAAATAGAAAAATAAAGCAGTACTTTGGTGTGTGATTCCTTTAAACCAAAACAGGGTGTCTAGATCCCTGCAGCTGATTCTGTGATTCACAAGATAGAGCAGGACTACTGTGTGCATTATAAAGAAAATCAGATAGAAACCACACTATGATAAACAACATTAGTCATGCTCTTTCCTCCCCACATTATGATGCTTTTAGAAATCAGGCAAATATATATCATTCCAATTTCACACACAAACTGGTACAGAAAAGTTAAATGAGGTACTCAAGATCAAAATGTAAGAGGACAGGTCTGCTTCTCAGACCCCCCTGCTCATGTGGAGGAAATATGCTTGAAGTCGGACTCCAGTGGTTCTTGCAGGTCTCTTTCAACTCAGGATTCAATGATTCTCTCTCTACCCAAGTTATGGATTAGACCAGAATAATTGATCCTGTTTGGTAACAATAACCTGGTATTTGCAGGAGAATATTGGTGATGTGTTTTACCAACAAATCTACAGTTGCATGAAAACTTCAACTTCCTTTCTAAACAAAATTCCCTACATGCCACTCCCCTTCAGGGAAATTTAGCGAGAGCTCAGTCCAACTTCATTACAATTAATAAGGCTGCTGCCTACTTAGAACCAGTCACAACCATTTTCTCCCTTTGCCTCCCCTAATTGCTCCTCGTGCTGAAGACTACAAATAATTCAGCAGCTATTGGTGGAGGAAACACACAAAGCTAAAACTATTGCACTAAAATAAATTCCCTTGTTCTTATGCCTTGTGGCACTAATGGATGCTTGCCTGCAGGGTTTGTTTTGTCAGTTTTAATTTTAATTAGGAATTAACTCTGCAATGTGTCTAGCTTCTTCACCCCATTTTTTCCCCCTGATGGATTACATTTCAGTTGCATCATGCCTCCTTCCTAAGGCTTCTGGAAGGGCTCTGCACACTTAATGATAAAGATTCCAGTTTTCCACTCTAGCTCTTTCTCATGTTTGATTACATCATCCTCTTATAGATAAGTGTGTTTGTTAACATAATGACATTACTGTTCAATTTTCACAAAGCAATTAAAGATGTGTTTAATTTGAAGAATCTCAGTTGTTTTATTGTCTGCAATTAGGTATATTAACTTCAGTGGGAGTAGTAAATACTAATAAAAGTGCGTTGCTGAGCGGACATCTTCCAGAAGGGCATACAGACAACACAACTGAATACTTTTATGTAACAAATTCATCATGATTTGGATGTATACAGGTTATTAGAGCAACGTCTTGTAACACAGGAAGAATTCTACATTATAGCAGCAGACAGCATTTTCACTCTCCACCAACTTGTCTATGGATGCTTATTTTGAATAAAAACTTCTTTTTTTTTGCCTGTCAAATATTTTTTAAAAAAATCTACTCTGATTTAATTGATAAGGACCCCTGCCCAATACACTACTAAGTAGCAATATCCACATTTTATTTTCCCTGGGATTAGTTTACTGCTTTTTCACATGAATGAGAGATGGCATCGTTAGTGCCAAATTCTTATGTAAGAGTTATTAGATATTTAAACACCGATGTTCGAGTGTCCATTGTACACTTAAAATAGATGACTGTCAGCTCTTGTAAACTCCAAAGCAAAGCTGGAACATTTATCTGATCTGAAAGCCATTTATTGAAACTATATTTTCTGCCTTTCAAGTGGCGCTGCTATTATATAAGGGGAAAACTGGAACTAACACTGCAAAATCCTAATGATCCTCGCCTGCCTCACACAAGTCCAGTGGACCAGATCCAGAATTCATGGGAAGTGACAGGTGCCTGTCAATGCCAACATCAATGGCACTGGGTGGGAAGGAGGGTAAATGACAGTGATAGAGGAATTTCAAATGGATTAGTGCACCCAGACACATCTTGATGAGGGAAGGAGTGATAAGAGTGACAAGGAAGGTCTCCCTGCTCCCTTGGGTGATATTTCTGGCCCCTGTGTTTTAGGGTTGCAATGTGATGATTCTGCTGGCAGGGAGTGGATTTCTGGAGGAATATGAATAAGTTTTCTTTCTCAATGCTGGTTGTTCAGTGGCTGTTTTTGTCATTAAAGACCAAAGAGCTGAAATGTGGTGGGATTTCACACAGAGTCCCACTGTCCCAGGTGACCTCTTGGTCAACATCACTGCTTAATTCTGCAAGAAAAGTACTTTCAACATTTGGATACTTGAGATTTCCTCAAGGCACTACAGCACTGCATGTTCCAGTATTTACTGAAGGAATATATCAGTGTTTCTGCACAGCCACCCAACATGCAGAGCTATTAAAAAATAATGTTCATGCTGCTTTTATTTTGGTCTATGAATAAATATAATCTGCAGCTTCCTTCCAAAACAAATGTCTTCTCTCGCAAGGCCTGCCATGTTATGTTGCATCTCTGCACATTAAAAGTTAAAAAATTATTTATCCTGAATTGTTAAAATTTTCATTAATGGCAATTTATGTCACTCAAAGAAGCCTCCTTGGGAAGAACATGGCATACTTGTACAGACCTATTATGAGAGTTGTCAGAAACATTTGTCCTTATGAAATATAAATAGACAGTATGTTAGATGATTTAGTGAGGGATCTCTTATTTATTTAAAAACAAACATGTTTTTTTCATTTCTCCTTTCAGGAAACCAGGTCATGCAGATTAGACAAGAAGGTTCTCAAGCTAATGATAACACATCTGTAAATATTTTCTCAAAAAGCTTATCCATCTCTCCAAACAGCCCAGGATTCCAGCTGCCCTGGGGCAGAAGGCATCACCTGAGTCCTTCTTCTCCTCTCCCTGAGGACACACCAGGGCTCAGTGAGGCCCCACTACATCGCCTCCTTCCCTGGAGATTTGATTTCCAAAGCACCCTCATGGGAACACTTTCCCCCAGTGTTTCATTTCCCCAGTACTCTTTGGAGTTGCCTCCAAACATCAGGTGAATTTACCCCTGAAAAAAAAAAAAATTGGTTGTGCTGCCTTTGAATTAGACCTGGGTGAATAAACAAGGATCGTTTCTTTGTTCTTGCTGATAACAGCTTAACAAAGCTGTGTGCAGAACTCCACATTAATGCCAAACTTAATTTTCCACAGCTGCTGAGGTTCATAATCAGAATCCATTTCAGGTGGTCATAAAAATCCAGCCCAATATTTACTTGCCACTGGATACAAATGTTACCTAGTGAAGTCTGCACTAGTGTCAGAGAGGTGGATAAATCCTTCAACTTTGTTAAATGTGGAATAAAGGAGAGAATAACTTGAATTAAATTCCTGTGCCCACTTGAAATGATGTCTGGCTGTGCCTCTGTACCTGTGCCTGATTTTTGCATGAAAATATTCTCTTTGTCCCTATCTGGTGTTCTCCTTCAAAAAGGAATTGAGTTTAAAAAGAAGGCAATAATGTAAGATTTTTAAGCAAACAGTTCAATATTTCCTTTAAAATGTTCTCTGTATTCAAGAGCACTTTGATTTCTATCTTTTTTTTTCCCTCCAGGCTTTGAAACTGTACCTCTTTTAAAAAAAGACCATCCCTGATTTTAGTCTTTTGTTCCTTTATGAGCTTTGTCCCCGACTTTTAAATGTGGAGAGAGTTGAGAGGCATGTTGTGAGAGGAGAGAAAATAAAAAAAGTAAAAAAAAAAAAAAAAAAACTTGCAAACTGTGTTAAATACACCTTTTGTTCATTACGTTTAATATAACATTCACTATGAAGATTGATATTGAATTATACATTAATTTTAATGCTAAATAACTTTTCTATTTAAAAACCCCTTAGTTTTCTCATAATGTACAGTAATTAAAAAGTGAACCAAAAGAGGCAGCAATAAATCAGGGTGCACAATGCAGTAAAAATATTATAATTAATATTTAACATACGTTTTGATTACTTTTAGAATAAGTACAAGAAATATCAATTAGAATATATATTCAAACTTTGCTGCCTTTTCCCCATTATACTCTGGAAAAGGGCTATTTTTAATTCTGGATATTGCATACAAAATAATACATAGTCCCTAATTAAATATAAGGCTGCAATTCAATCGAGAGTTTCTGCTGATGTCATAAATAATAAGAGCACAGCTCGAGGTATCAATGAATGGCAGCCAAAGCCCGAGATTGAATTACAACTTCAGCATTCAGTCTGTGGAACTGTATTGTTATTTGCAATAGATGGAAAATGATTATTATTATTTTTTAAATACAGACAAAAAGAAGGAAATTTGAATTCAAAATCAGTGACTCGGTGGTGGAAGATTAGAAGTCTTGTGATTAGAGAACACAGCTTATTGGAAATTGAAATGTACAAATGTACCAGGCAGCAAATCTGTGGTTGAGGCTAAATTCTGCCTTTTGTTTGTTGAGTTTTTGAAATCTATGGGCAGCTAATTCCTAAAACATCAAGCATTCGTGACATTATGAAGAATTTTGCCTCTGCTTACCCTTAGTGTGTCCAGCAACTATCACTGGAGCTGCCCAGCTCTCACCTGGCCTGGGGCTCCCAGCAGGGAGCAGAAATCCTGGAGGTAGAAGGTGCGGCCAGGGTGAAAATCAGTGACACCAAGTCACCTCAACCCTGCTTGTGGAAGGAGCCTTCCACCCCTGGAGTCTTTTACCCCCAGTGGGATTTCTGCATAAACCCAATTATTTATCATTTCCATTCAGAATGAGTAAGGGCTGTACACTCATGTGGACATTTTCCCCAAATAAATGACCCCTTAATAACCAGAAGGATTTTTATTTATGTAACATATTGGATTTCAGTTATGTTATGGCAGCAGAAAGAAGGTAGTTAATCAATATGAAGGCTTGCTTTCAACAGATTGCACAGCACTCAGCATGACAAGATCCCCTTCTGCTACACCACAGGTCACTCATTTGTATTTTAGGGCCATTTTTCCATGCTTAGCACATCCATCCAGCCATGAGGATGTACACCTCTCCATCTGACTCTGGCATGAAAAAGTCAACCGTTTAAAGGTGCTAAAATGCCACAAATCCTGAGCAAGGTGTGAGACCCAGCTGTGATGCCACAGAGCCTAAACCACGTGGCCTTAGAGGTGTTTGTCACCTCCTTTTTGCCCAAACTCAAGGCATCACAAAGTCCCTTCTCATTGCTTCCCCCCTCTCCTGGTTCAATTTGTGCAGATAGTGGGGGTCAGTATGTCCCCCAGCCTAGGGAATAATAAAAATGGTTCTGGCACTGAGTCTGGTCTGTTTGCCCTGTGATACAGCCACATCAAGGGGTGCAGGGTGCCCCCTTTTCTTCCCTGGGCAAGTGTGTACTGAGGGCTAGATCCCAACCTTTTCAGAAAAAAAATTTGATGGCTTAGAGCTGGAAACACAGTGGCTCCCTACATCTCACATGCTAGCCTCTGACACAGGCTGGTTATGCCAAAACCCACAGATTTTTCTTTACAAAACCAGTATATTACTGTCTAAGAACAAGTATTTTTTCTCCTTTAGGCTAAGAAGAACAAAGAGCCAAGAGGCCCTGAAAACACACAATGAAGCCCCTTGGAATACAATTTCTCTTTGTATGGTACGTTTTACTCAATATTTAAATATCCTATTGTTCTTAAACACATAAATTTTATTGCCTTTTCCCTAAAAAGAGCCATTTCCTAAAGAGTCTTAAACTATACAATAACAACTGTCATGATAGCCTGTTTATGCCTTCCAGGTGATTTTTTGATGAGCAGAAAATACGTGTTTCTTTCAGACATTTGCTGTTAACTCCAAACAACCTCTAGAAATTTTGATGGTCACCTTCATAACATCTGAATAAGGATTTAATTTAATGCCTATAACTGACCATACAGACATGGGCCCATGGTTTTCAAAAAAGCTTTGCTCCTGATATAAAGAAACCTTGAGAAATCTTGTGAAAGCAGACAAGGAACAGTGAAAACAAGGTGCAAAATACTGAGATCGTTCTTCCTAACACACAATACATCTCGATGCTTTTTATCAAGACCAACGTGAGCAACGTAATTTACTGCCAAAATAAAACTGCCATACACACAGATACTTGATATTGCTGATAAACAGGTATTTCAATTTGTAAAGTATATGCTTACATTGGTATGGGGAGATGTTAGTCCCAGGGTGGTATTTAGAAAACACAGACAGCTGCCTCTGTCCCCAGATGCACATAACAAAGTAATAATAATCTTCCTCCATGATAAGCAGCTATGGGTGTTTCAGTTACCTCTCTCCTATGTCTCACTTGACTCTGAATTTATCAGATTTGTTTTTTTTTCTTTTTCAGCTTTTTGGTTTTGGAGACGATTTCATTAGGGCTAACAAGGTTAAGTTCTAGCATCTGTTGTGTGATTCTTGAATTTAGACTTTTCTAGGTTCTTTGAATAGTGAAAGGCAAATCTTAAGGAGACACACCTCTCACTGTCTCCTCCTGCCATCAGTGACTCCCTGACATATCCAAGATGTAGAGCCTGGAGGCAGAGGCCGAGTCCCATCTCTGCCAGCTACAACTCAAATTTAACCATACCTGCACATGTGGGGTTGTGTCTTCAGCCACTGCTGCTGAATTTGGTCCAGCCAGAGCCTCATCTGCAAAACACATCAGTAGGAAAGAGGTGTTAGATGATAGATTCTGTGGCTATTTCATCTCCAGATGGAAGTAGCTCTTCAAATAAAATGCCAGCTGAAAAATCAAGCAAAATAACCCAGTGGTTTGCTGCCCTACAAATACTTGGTGCTGCTTTGGGATGACAGACCATTTCTGTTTGGAGGAGGAAGGGAGACAGTAGCATTTTATTTCTCTCTCTGCAAGGTGGACATGGGATAATAGGAAAGAAGGTAAAGGAGGGGTGTCCCACTATGACAAGAAATAACTCATAGAAGCAGGCTAGATGTAAAAGGAAAGAAAAAGAACCCAAAAAACAAACATTATTTTCTGACTCTACTATATATACAATAGCAAAAGTGACAGTGGATTGGAGGGTGAAATTGCCACCTCTCCAACCACACTGGTCAAACCAGCAGTCCCATCAATTTTCTCCACCTACAAAGAAGAATGCGAAACAATCATTGTTTATATGAACATGTGTGAGAAAATTCAGTTGAAATCTGTAAATATCAGAAGGCGTAAGAAACTTCTAGAAGAACTTCAAAACTCCCAAAAGAACAGGGTGACAGAGGGGAGCTGGTGTATGAGTGGGTGTCAAGGATAGCAGATTTATTCCGAGGCCAGAGAGAAACAGACACTAATCCAGTAGTGCAAATTCATGGAAGGGTTTGGAAATCTAGAGGAAAAACATCCTGTCAGGTCCAGGCTGAGGTCCTGGGATTATGATGAGTTTCTCTCTTACTATTGATTGTTGTCACCAAAATACATCTGCTGCTTTATGCAACTGAGGCTTCCTATGAAATGCATACATAGGCTCAATGATTCTCATAATTACAGGCTGAAAAGAACTTTGCATATTCATGAGTATCACACCATTTGTCACAGCTGTAGACCTCCAGTAAGCAATGCCTGTGATTAGGGTTTTGTTCTTCCCAAGTATATTTTTTTCCATGAACCCTTATTGGTTCTGAAAAGTTATGATCTTAACTCTCCATTCCTGTCAAACACAATTTTATTCCTTTTTACTGCCAGCAATATGAATGAATTCCTGCTTCTACAGCCAACATCAGGACTAGCCGGAACTGGAATTTGCATTGATGAGGCAGTATTTTATTTAACTAATGTAATAACCTACAAAAATCTATAGTTGGAGTGACAACAATTTTATTATCCCAAGTAAAGAGCTACCCATTCATTTTCTCCTCTGTGATTTAAGACCACTAACCTCTAGACCTCCCTGCTCATAAACAAACAGGTCTTGCGGACCTTCTTAGGTTCACAAAAGAGGTCAAATGAAATAATAAAGACCTGGTATGCTACAGGATGTACTAACCATTAAGCAGCAGATTAAAGATTGAAAGTTTTTGAAAGCTAGACAGCCAAGTATGAAATCTAACCTACCCCATGGACATTTCAACATAAAATGGTAGTAGAAGTGAGAAAAGTAGACTTTTTTCCTTCTGAAGCTATATTTTTCTAACACAGAAGACAGAGGAGTGTAATCAGTCATGGTCAAAACCCTGCCAGTGAGTATTACTTATTTAGCCTCATATTCCAGGTGACTCACAACTTGTCTACCTGCCAACATCTGAAAATAATAAGTTATAGTAAAGTTATTAACTTAAACTATGTGAACTTTGAAGTAGCTAAACCTAAATTAAATATAAACATACAAAACAGCCTGGGGCTAATTAATCTAATTTGGTCTTATCCACCTCACTCCATTCTTGTTTGTTTGCAGTTGTTTTCCCCCTTCCTCCTCCTATGTGGTCTGGAGAGAGGGATGATCTCAAGGCTGGTCAGGGGCAGAGATTGCATCTTTCCGCTCCTCCGATCGGAGAAGTGCGGTCGCTTTTCCAAGAAACCGCTCTCGACACAGAGCTGGTTTGCAACAATCTCATCTCCCTGTGCTGGGAAGGAGGGGAGCTGTGCCCAGGCAGATGTGTGCCAGCTGAGAGCCCAGCTCCGGGAAGCCCTCGTGCCCACGCACCATGTGCGGCTGGAAGGGGAAGCCCGTCCTCCTCCTCCTCGCTGTCAGGTATAAATTGCACACTGGAGGCTCAGATGACAACATGGTGCTCCCTCCAGGAGCTTCCTCAGAAAGCAGAGCCTGAAAGCAGCACCAAGGGAATCACCTCTTCTTTGTTTTTTAGATTTTTTTTGAACACACTGAGCTCTTTTACCACTGATGAGGCTCTTCTGCCATCTTAGACAGGCGGACAACGTGCCTGAAGATTACGCAATGCTCAATCTTTAGAGAGGTTATGTTGGCCTGGCCATTTTTAGTATTTTAGAGGTTTTAAACTGAAAAAGTGGAGGGGAAAAAAAAAACCATGCTAAAAATAAGCTCTTGATTAGGTGTGGGAAAAGTGAAGATTCGAGGAAATCTCAGGGCTGCAGCCCCAGCACGAGGTAACAATAGACTCGAAACACAAAAAAGTGTCAGTGCAGTTCGCTTGTAAAAAGAGGAAAATGCACAATAGCACAACAGTGAGTTCACCTATTATATAATTGGAGGTTGTGTGTACATGTGCAGACAAGACGACAGAATAAAAAGCCTCCTCTAGGAAATCCAAAACTTGGCAGCTTTGGCCAGGTAGAGTATGAGGCGGGTAGTGTCTAACAACAAAAAGAAACAGTCTGTAACTAAGGTTTGAATTAAGCTACAGCTCTCCTTGCTAAACAGCAGCCAGATTTACTGCTGCAAAACCCATAAAAACAAAGGGAGAATAAGTCTGGCACAAGAAATAAGGCACAGAGAGAGAAATGCAGAAAAGGAGACACAGCATTAAATATACCAAGGCTGAGTTGTGCATCTGATTTCATACAAGGATAATTTGGAGGGCTATGCATAAAGCCAGAGGATTTCATTCATACAGAGTTTCCACATGGTCTGAAGTGCATTTCCCAGGGGGGCAAAGGAAACCCAACCTGCCTGACAGGAGGGAAGTGAAACAGCTGCTGTGCCCTCAGTCTCACAATGCTTTGCTTTGGCATCTGGGATGGCTCCCCAAAGCTCTCCTCTTTCCCATCCCAGGGTGTCCACCCTGCTTCAGGGAGCTACTGGGGTCCCTAGGCTTCACAGATTTTGTTAATAGTACAGCAGTCATTGATTTGGGCTTGTTTACAGGGATTTTCCTGTCCATTAGAGCCTAACTATATCCAACACTCTGACTAAGGTACATGAATTTACACAGAAGAAACAGTGATTCTGGTGCTCCTACTGTAACAGGATGAAATGTTTCAATCAAAGTATGCCATACTTGGTATTTTCCAGGGGAGATGGCTTTACAAAGATATCATTGACCATTTTGGTAGAAAAGACCTCTACAATCTTCTCTTACAATCACCTGTCAGGTCATTTCTACCCCAAAGGTGTTACAGATCTTTTCACACCCATATTAAAAAAGCCAAAAAAACTTTCCTGAACATGAATTTAATGTATTAATAATCCTCTCCTTGTTACCCCTTACTCCTACTGCTACTTCTCCCAGAGTTCTCCTGCTCATTTCCAACTCCATTGCCACAATCCACATATACGCATTTTGGCCATAATAAAACTACAACCAAACCTATCATTTAACTCATTTCCTTTTCCATATCCACCATATCAGTCACAGCTCTCCAAACGTTTCATCTTTCTAGACTTCTTACATTTAACAAAAGAAAAACATACTAAAATGCACTAACAGCAATAAAAATGCTTTGGTGTTATTTTTTGTTTGTCACATTTCCTCCTGTTCTCTGATCTGCAGGAGTTCCCAAGTAATCCAATAACTGACTGTGTCCCTGGGATTTCCATCCTGATTCAAAGATGGGGAACCTTTCTCTACCCTATCACCTTGCTGCACACATAGGCTGTATTTTGAGATATTACAAGATCATTTTGATGTTCCTTTTGATCAAATAGAGTATTAAACCTCAGATTATTAATGTATAGAGACAAATGTATCTCTCTTTCTTATTAATATCAAGATTAAAAGGTACTTGAAAGCTAATAACTTATTTCCATTTTAAAACATATAATACAGTAAATACCTTACAAATGATGATGTATGTGCTCATAATTGACTCATTAGGTATTTGCCCAAACAACAAACATAGGGCCATTAGCAAGAAGCTTGAAGTATTCCATATTTTGTGGAATGTGGGCTGCATTTCAGGAATGAATGATTCCTCCTTTCCCCTGTTTGAGACTCAAATTCTTGGTGCACCTGTGGACCTACAAAATGAGGGTTTGGGGATTTTTACTGTTTGTTTTTTCACCAAACTAGATGACAGAGATAGAGAAAAGCACACTGATCAAATTCCAGAACAGCTGTTCCTACCTAGGATTCTTTTCTTTTAACCCCCCCTCACCAACTGCATAGGAGGTCAATGCATTATTTTGAGACTTTTATTTTAGCAGAAGGCTTGGTAGCCACCAGTGCTCAGACAAACCCCTGGGAGCACACAGGGAAGGTTGCAAAGAAGATAGATTCAAAACAATGTGACAAACAAGCTCAGACCAAATCCCAGGTAGGATTTTCTATGACCTTTTTTTCACCACCAGCGTGAAATCAACCACCTCTGAAATTTGACCATGTTTAAAAAGTGGTCAAAAAAGATAGTTTAGACCCATTCTGTAATGTTTACCATTTCAGGCCAGCTCCTACAGATATGTAAATACTTTACTTGTACGAGCAGTCCCACCAAGGACTATTTGCATGTATCAAGGTATCACAGATAGCATTGTTTGCAGAATAAGAATGTAATTCCTTATGACTCTAAAATACATGAATGTATCAAAGGACATTGCCAGAGCCCAGTCCAACAGACAGGCCCCTAACTTATTTACCTCTTATAAATATGACTAGTCATATATTCTCATTTCTAATTGCCTAAATGCATTTCTAAATTTACCCATTAATACCTGAAGTTTAAGCTTCGGGGTCATATTCTCAAGAACAACTTCCTTTAGACCTCTCTGCAAAGATACCACTGTTTTCAGGAGAGTTAATAAAGTCCTAGCAAGTGCAGAATATAAATCCATACCAGTGAGGGGTACAAGTCTCTTCATTCCTATTCATGAACAGTGTATTATTTATACAATGTTTGTAGGCTCAGCAAAACAGAGGATATTTTTTAAATAAATGTTTATGTTCAAATAACTTTGCTAGTCTTATCTAATCTACCTTCAACATCTTAAGCGCTGTAGGTGATTTTAAAAGTTTGCAAAATATCTCTCATCTGCTTTTACACATTGGGTTTGGCAAAAAACAGATGTCTGAATATTTAGCAATTCTGACACACAAAAATTATCATGATGCCATCAAGTATCCTAAATTTTTTTCAAAAGAGTGTTAGCAATTTATCAGTGAGAGGATTTTCCTCTCCCTGTCTTCCTACTCAATGCCTGACTCATTCAGCTCTTTACTGATGGAACAAGCCTGTCCACTCCAGCACTTCAGGTAAGTGTTGGGCTCTTCATTTTCCACAGGGAGAGTGGGGCACTACAGCCTTGCTCTTGGAAATGTTCACTCCAAGTCCCCAGAGACAGCTGAGGGGTAAAGTCCTTAATATCTGCAAAGATCTAGGCCTGCTCAGCCTCCTCATGGCCACAGGGAAATGGCACAGCACTCTGGGGCTTGATTTTTCAGCTGCACCTTCACCACTGAAGCTTCCTGTCTCTCCTAAATCAAGTTAAGAGTAACACTCCTATGAAGAAAATCCATTTCTAATCCTTTACTGGTTTGTGTTGGTAGCAGCAAAATCTTCTGTCGCATCCAGAAAATGGTGTTGAAAACTACAGAAGGGTAACACAGGATAATTTTACTAGGTTTTATCCAAGTTCGTGTTTTTTTCTTTAATCCTGTTAAATTTTGGACCCCTCTAATCCCTGCTAGTGGCATTGAGCTCTACAGACCTGTGACACATTGTTCACACATGCACACTCAGAGCGCTTTGGCAAAACTCTCGGGGAAACTTTCTGCCTGCAGAGAGGAAATGTGCTCCAGTGCTGAGCTTCTACCAGTTTAGTAAGGGCTGGTTGGTGCAATGCCATGTCACTGTCGTGCTACAGCCACACTTTGTCTGTCACTGAGAGCCTGATGGATCACAGAATATTTCCCAGGGACACAATGGCCAAGGTTTGCTCTGCATGACCATTGCATGGCTGTGACATCAAGCATGTGGCTGCAAAACCCACACCAACAACCAGGCACTTAGTCTCGATTTCTTTAAACTAAATATCTACAATTTTTTATCCTTTCATGTTTGAAGAGAATGACCCAGTTACAAAATCGAGTGTAGGCTGGGAAGAGGAGTAGGTGGAAGGGGAAGAGCTTGATCTTGTTTGTAAGGGAGGTTACAAGTATTTGGGTGTCAATTCATATGAGAAGTTTCACTTGACATTATCTGATGTGGTCAAAATACTCAGCCCTACCAGTTGGGGTTTATAATAGGATGCCCACTCAACCTTAGCTGCAACAGCCACAATTGTTGCAATATAATACACCTTCACTGGACCTACTCAAGCTGCATTTTGATGATTTGGCTTACTGTTAACATGCAATCCCTGGCAACTCCCAGGCATTAGGACTCTCTTGATTGTTGAATGCTCTGTCTGAACATGGCTCAGACTTGCTCACCTCATGAGTGCTGTCTTTAGGGCTACTTGGAAAAAAAATGCCCTTTTAATTTAAAGTGACAGCATACAGGAAAATGAATATACAGCTTATGAATAGCTACAGTGATTATAGTGTTCTTGTATGGACTGACTGCACATCCCTCCTTGCAGGAATGCTTTGCTGCACCCAAACCCTGCACTGGCTCTTCCCACTGCTGAGCAAAGGGTTGATGGCTCAATGCTCATGGCACGCTGGGAGGGGGATGTGGAAGGAGTGGAACAGGCCTCTATGGTCTTTGGAAGCTGGCCAGGGCTGAGGCCACTGCATCTAAATTTAGGAGGGGTTTCACTTAATAGGGCTTGCAGCTGTGCATAGGTTGGGGTGTGAATTCCATCTCTCCCGACATACAAAACCAAAGCTTTATTAAAGAAGCAGTGACTTTGAGCTATTCTGAAGTACCCTATCATTTTCACTAGCCTGTTCATCTGTTAAGGCATTTATATGACACATATAGGAAATAAAAGCCATCAATAAACCCTGTGTTTTGAGTATACAGATGAAATGACCAATAATGGGGTTAATAACCAGGAACAATGCGAACAGAACCAATACTTTGCACCAATATAGTTTCTCACAAATTAATGTTCAAAAGTATAAATTCCCTAACCACTAGTGTCAGAGCTGGAAATATTATTGCCTCTGTTTTATACGTAGGAAAGCTTGGAGCACAGAAAGGCTTTGTGAATACCCAGAGCCATTCACAGCCATACCATATCCTTGCTGCAAGATCACTGTGCATAAAGTGTAATGCCAGGGCAATATTTTGGTGCTTTGTATTTGGGCATGGCTCAATTCATGGCTCGGGATCCTGAGCATGACCTGATGCTCTCCAAATCTTCCACTAAGCAGCCCAGACAGGAAGAGTTCAACACCACAACATTGTCCTGCTCTGGTCCAGCCAAAGATTAGTGCAGGGGTAAAATCGATCTGTTTCCTAAGCTTTCACTAAAGGAGAACTCAGGAGAAGAGTACTTGCCTAAGTGCAAATCTTTAATTTATAGTATATATACTAAAATTCTTTTTTATTTTTAAATAATTCTATGATTCGATAGATTTTCAGTTTAAAGAAGGTTTCAAAAATACATTTTTTTCCTTTTCTCCATCAGTTGGCTTTAACTCCGTGTTTGTGTAGGCCCACAGTTAAAAGTAAGAACTTGTGCTGCGATTTTAATTGAGATTTTTCTCTAAATTTATACATATGGGCCCAGTCTTGCAAAACAGTTCCACGTAACGATTCTCAGACATGACCTTTTCTACTAAGCCACAGAAACACAGCCATGCATTGTGGTGCTCAGCACCCTGTGTCCTGTTTCTTCAGCATCCTTTTTCTTGGTGTGGATGAACGTGCTCATTTATGATACTGCCACGGAGAACATTGCTCTAACACAAAACTTAATCACTTCTCCCTTTGTGCCTGTCTTCTGATTGCCCTGTCTCTTCCAAACTAAAAATAAGTCCTTTGTGTTCGCTAAAGCCCATTACAGCTTCAGCTTCTCTTTCCCATTGTCTCTAACTTGCCATCAAAATGTACTAAGTGCTCTTAGTTACACCATGACGCAGCCTCCTTTGCTCTAGTTAAATTTTCCAGCATGCACATTTCTGCTTTCCCCCAGTCTATCCCCACAGGGAGAGAAGCTCCTCATAAATACCTAAAGAGCAACCTCCTCCACTCGCTTATTTGTTATTCCTCCTCACCAGCTCGGCAGGGACAACAGGCCCAAATGAAATCTTTTTTCTCCTCCTGTGTTTGTGGTCTAATAATGGCCGTATGTTTGACCATGACTCATTGGATACCTATGTATTCTCCCTGGCAACGAGCAGAATTGCTCCGTTTTTGAGACCAGACTAGATTGGGTTTACCAAGGACAACATAGAAACAGACCAGACTTTATCCTTCTTAAAACAGTTCACCGCTCTAACTAAAAACAAGAATTGTAAGCACTCCCAGACAAAGACCATCATTCTGTTTGGCATTTCATAACACCAAGCACAGTAGAGGCCTGACCCTTGCCTAAGACTCTGAGAAAGAGTTTAGTTATAGGCATAAAAGTTTAAAAAAAAAAAAAGCTTTTTGCGTGGAGCCTGTATAATAAATGCCTGTGTACAACTGGAGAAACAGCTATTTGCCCCCTTATGTACCTGTTAGACAAGCACACAACATTGCAAAGTCACATACACACAGTGATCACCATTAAAAGCTTTTCAATTTTCCACTTGCAGAGATTGTTCTGTACAGAAATGGAGTTGATGCAAAATAAAGCTATAGTTATTCAAAACCCACCTCTTACAATATCACCCAACTTAAGTTGTTCAAATTATCTTTCTGTAACTGATTTTTTTTTTCCAATTGGCTAAGATACCTATTGTAATACTTAGCTGTGAACAAAGTGCAGAAATGAAGGGCTTTGAATTGTTTCAAATTAATGGCTATAAAGTATGACTTAAATGCTTTTATTCAAAACTAATTATTTGAGAGCAGGTATTCTTATACTTCTTTAACAGCAGGATGCAACATTTTTAGCATTATGAAAAAGAAGCTTTTGCCATGTAAACTCATGGGGTGAAATCTCATCCTTGATCTTCAAAGTGTGACAAAGAGCTATTGATTGGGAGCATATTGTCATTTAAATTACAATTAGGGATGGGTGAAAGGTGGTTATTCAACAATTCAAATCTTTTTAAAAAATGCTGTCAAGGGCAACTTAACCTTAACCTAAACACACACTTTTAAAAACT
The DNA here is from genome assembly GCF_048771995.1 of Taeniopygia guttata. NCBI lineage: Eukaryota > Metazoa > Chordata > Aves > Passeriformes > Estrildidae > Taeniopygia > Taeniopygia guttata. Next base: position 4,234,148 of record NC_133037.1, read on the forward strand.
TCTGAGAGTTTCAAGTGTTTCAGAGAGCAATATGATGTGTTTAAAGCAACAAATCTGTAGATTTCAAGAATAACATATAGTGCATTTTATTAATGCTGTAATTAAAAAAGCCCTTGTGGAACACTTTCATTCCCTGTTACCATGAAACACACATTTGCTCCAAAACTGAGCGAGGGAGGTGGAAGGGGAGGTCTCTGCAATTTTTAATCAAATTGTATCGCTCAGTTCATCTTGCTAGAAGAGCTAATAATGTGATTTAAAATCCAGATCCAATTTCTACTATAATCAATGCAAGTCCTGTTCTCAGAGGAATTTGGTTATGATCTCAAGAGCCAAGTAAAGAAGAGCACAAGACGTGTCTCAGGAAAGCCAATGCAGTTTGCAGTTGCTGCTGACAAACTGGCAACCTTCAACAGGCCACCACTTCCATCCTCCACCCCCTCTCTCCACTGAGATCCCAGGATCTCAGCCCAGAGTCCATATGGACCACAAGACCCTGCCCAGTCACCCACAGTCATGGGAACTTTTAGTCACTCCTGAACTGCCCATGGTCTATGGTGAAGGTTTAACTCAGTTGGATTTTGCCCAGGGGACCAGCGAAAGCAGCAGCCTCCCCTATAAACCACGAGCTCAGAGGTACAATTTGCCTCTCAGCAATCTTTGTGGGCCCTTGTTGGGGTCTGGATCCATGGTCTAGCTTCTGTCGTGACACGTACAGAAGCCACAGTGAGAGTACCCAGCAGTGTCACCTGTTTTGTGTCGGCAGGGCGGGTGAAGGGCTGTGCCAGCTTCTGATGGGCTTTTCTTCAATCTCATTAGTCAGTTTGAGTTCAAGCAGCTCTCTCTCCCCTTTCAGAGAGGATTATGCTGCCCTGCCAAGTTAGGAAGAGCATTCCTAGCCCTGCAGGACAAACAGCTTCCCAGACCTGTGTTTATTTTCTTGGATGGCATATGTAGCCCATTGTGTGATTAGGTAGCACAGCGGGGTTCAGAAAGTGGAATTTCCCAGACTGCTCTGGGCTCTGGATGATCGCCAGCATCGGGATCAGGGAGGAATGTTTTCTTTCACTATACACTGGTGAATGTGGCAGAGTTCGAAAGAGATGTTGACTTTCCCCTTTAGCACTTGGGAGGTGAAGACTCCTTTTTGCCACATATACAGTGGGAACTATTTCCTTGCCAATCTATTATATATTTGGGTCTCACTCCAATATTGCAATGAAATCGGTGGAACCTGTTAGCTTCAAGTAAATTTACATCAGATTCCCCATGGGCTTTTCTTCCCCTGGTGTGTCTGTGCCCTGGTGGAAAGGGCAGAGCTCAGACGTGTCTACCAGATTGGCTCAGCTCTCTGTGCTCCTTGGGCAGTGCAGGATGTGTGGCACATCAGCAAGGACTGTAGCTAAGGTCAAGCTTCCCGTATTTTGAACTTGTTGGCACAGACTAGCTGCAGGAGGAGTTGGAATTATTTTGAACAAAAAAATCCCACTGATGTGTTTTGGGAGTGGTGATAATCAGAACATCCTATTTAACTTTTGACCACAGAGCAAGGGAGAAGAGCCAGAAAGGTTTTAGGAGGGAGAGCTTTTATATGTTTCTTTCTTCTGATCTGTTTTCACCCTGCTAAGTAATAAAAAGGAAATTTTGCTTAATATACAGTAATCGCAACATTTGAAGCTATTCAATTGTCCAAAGAATGGTAACTATAGTCCACATTTTTCAAAACAATTGTGACAAGTAGGAACTTTTTTACTGTGAGGGTGGTGAGACACTTGTTCTGGCTGCCCAGAGAAGCTGTGATTGCCCCATCCTTGGAAATGTCCAAGGCTGCTTTGGGGACTTGGAGAAATGTGGGATAATGGAAGGTGGCCCTGCCCATGGAAGAGTGGTGGAATGAGGTGATCTTTAAAGTCCCTACCAACCCAAACTGTCCAATGATTCTATATTGTAGTATCAGCACAGAAAAAAGGCATTGTATAAGTATTGTTCTAAAGTCTGTTAAGGTCTCTTTTAAACCCTGATATACTAAAATCCCTCACTAAAACAGCCCTGCTTTATTTGGAATTGGGACACAAGACATGTGGGGCTTGCAGTGAGCCCCACTCAGCTTGCCTTGGGTGACAGAGGGTCAGAGGAAGCATTTGCTGCTATTACTTCATTTCTCCAGTTGCATTTTTACTGCATAAGTAGATGAAATGGGAAACCTCACCTCCTTAATGATAGCTGCAACTCTGCATTTGCTAACGGGACTGCCATCAGTAAAACCACTTTGTTTTGCTGTGCCCACTGCTCTCCCATGTTGCTGTTCATTGACAGAGTTCAGAATGTATTTATTTAATAGAGAATAGGCAGCAGGGCCTGGATCTCAGCTGGCTGGAGTCAAGTTTGTAAAGACAAGAAGTAGCTTCATCTCAGTCACCAGCTGGGATCAGTGGGGGGAGAAAAGAATCATGCATGCAAGTGGTACATCCATTTGTTAACCCAAAGAAATGAAATAAAACCAGTTTCTGAAACTTTTTGAACATGTTGCAAAGACCACGGAAAGGAAAGCAGCAACTGGATACAAAATTCGCAGGTCACTGATATATTGAAGTATTAAAAGAATATTGTTTGTCACTGCAAATAGGCAATTTACATTATCATTGCTTTAGAGCTCCCAGAACACACAATACCCATTGTATTAGAAATTACTGTCGGCTTTTATCAAGGTTAACTCGTGTTTTGTTAACCCAACACTTTGCAAGGTAACACGAAAATTTAGAAGCGGAAGAGTTTTTTTTTGATAAAAAGCGTGCACATAAAATTTCTGAAGGTTTGGCGAGGGAGCGCGGAGCAGGAAAGGGAGCCGGGATGTGAGATGCGCCAGTGCCGCCTTGTGGGGGCTTCCAACTCCGTCCAGAGCCTGTTTACTCCAGTAATGCCTCATTTACAAAAAAACTCCCCAATGCACGGCTCTTTCATAACATTCGTACAAAGCAATGCTGCAGATAATAAATAAAACAAAGGCAGAGGAAAGCTGGGTTTAATTCTGGATGTAATCCTTACTTAGGGCAGGGTGGTACACTAATTCTCACAGCTACAAGAACCAGATTTTTTTTTTCAGCCATACAGTTTGCAGAGGACTTTAAAAAAAAAAAAAATTCTCAGAAAACAGTGTTTCCAGTTGCTATCATAAAAAAAAAAAAAAAATCGAATCATCAACAAGAAAAACAAGAAAAATGCAGTCGCTTTGTTCCCCATCAGTGCTCCTTGCTCATCCTCTCTCCTAGGGCTCTGTACATGCTTAACCTGAGCAGGTTTTCATGTCAGCTCTCCAATCTTCTCTGCTTTGGGTTAGCTTAGCAATTGTCTCTCTCAGTATACTTAGTTTTTCTGACCCAGCCATAATCAGAATGGGCAGATGAATATGAACTTGCTTTTAAGAAATAATCTCCATCCTAAGGAAGAAAAGAAAATGTCTGGGTTTGGGATGTTTTTCATTCCCTGACAAGTTTTGGTTTTAGATTAGGTTTTTTTCCAATATTCTATTTGATCTTTAGTATCTGAAATCTTTTTTTCTCAGTTCAACAGACACAAGTTATACGACTGTTTCATACTGATTACTAAAAAGAAAATACCTTGCAAGACATTTGCCTCAGATGGGACTCAAGTCTCTCTCATCTTGCTCCCTCCTAAGGGGTATCTTTTGGCCAAATGAGTTGGGCTAAAACCAGAAAATGAAGTTTTATGGCCCCAAGAGCTTTGATTCCTGTTCATAAATATGGCAGCAGCAACATTTAACATTTTCAATCACTCATTTTCTTGGGAGCTAGGGAAGTGTTCAGATATATATTCTTAACCACTGCTGGTTCATTCAAGATTTTTTACAACGTGCATAATTCTCATGGGATAAGGAGTTGGATAAGTGGCCACAAGGCTTCTGAATTATCACTCCCATGCACAATACATTTTGTTTAAGTTATAACCACATAATTTAAACTGCTTACTTAAATTATAAAATACTCCCAAACCCAAAACCAATGCATTTGCATTAAGTAACATTAATGTGGGGCTGGCTTATGCATTCCAAGATTTTGTGGTTTCCCAATTAGTCCTCCAGTAACAGAATTACATTATCATAATTTTAAGGTGTTACGAATGTGATATCCAAATTAGAGATCAAATTCCCTATATTATGTGTTTCTTCCTTGAGGGCTTACCAACCAAACACAGGCTCTGAAAAAAAAAAAAAAAAAAAGAAGGTGTGCTAAAAATGCTTGTTTTCCATATCCAGCCCCTGCTTTCAGAGCAGAGAGGAGTGACTCTGAGAAAGGCAGGTTGTGAATAGCCCTTAGACAAACACTTCACAAGGTTATTTCTGAAGAGCAGGGGAACCTCCAGAAGCAATCTTTAATTACCAGAAGTTCTCAAGTGGTAAATTTTCAATAATTTCACTAACATCAGCTTATACAACAGAGATTTGCTCAAATTCATTTCTGGCTTGCACACGATACCGATATCTCATGCAAACTAACCCCCAGTGCAAAGTCCAGGTCTATGGAAACTGAAGAGTTTCATTTACTTTCCCACTGGAACAAGATGCTGTGACACGGAGCTGTACAAGTCAGCCTCCTTCACCTCAAGGTTGGAGAATATTACTGAAACTTTCATCAAACAGAATAATGATTTCCATCTGTAAGCTAACTCGTCCAGTGCCTCTCCCAGTTCATGGTAACTTACTTTCAAGGCACAGAAACACTGTGAGTGTTTGGATTTTTTTTGGCTGCTCAGGTTTTAAAAGGAAGAGAAAAGAGCTTGAGACACTGTGTCAGCCCAAAATGGGAGAGGTTAAAGTTCTCAAAAGATATATAACAAATCACTGAAATGAAATAAAATACAGCTGTATGCTAGAAACAACTCAAACAACAGCTCAAGCTGCACTCGCAGCAGAGGTAATTTCAAAATGCCTCCAGTAATATTCCAACATGGATGTCCTGCACAGGTGAGAAAGGAAACTGATGTGATCCTTATTCCAGAAACATCACCCATTTCTGCAGTGACATTTTTTGTACACTGAGGTATTCAGCTCAAAATTTTAGCTAATAAGACAGCTTCACTTATCCAAACACTGAACTTCCTCATCTGGACACTCCTTCCTTGCAGCAAAAATACGAAGTAACAAGTACCAGCCTCATCTGACAATCTTTAATCAGACTTGGCATTAGTTTAAAGATTGATTAGGTATGTAGGACATCAAAGAGTAAACCCCAGGGAATGAAAATGAACAATGGCATTATTTTCTTACAAGGGCATTAAGAATAAGTTGTAGCTAGAAAATATTTATGACTACTATAAACCCACCTATTTTGCTTACACCTCAAAATATCCCAGAAATATTAATGGACCAATACTGAAGAATTCCAGAATGACTATGTCCTTTAATAAAAACACAAGAAAATATATATTTTAGATTTCTAGGAAGGATAAACACAATGAATAATAAACACAATGTTTCATGTCCATTATTTAATTTTTTAAATGGTAGAGCCTATAGCAAAGTCTAGGTGAAAATGTATACAAAATTTTAAGCCTAAAATATTCCATTCAACTCAATTCCAGAAAAGGAATTTTACTCAAGTTTTCCATCAAATAGACCTAGAGTTTGCAGACAGTGTAATGCTATCCTATTTCAGTATTTTCAGGGTAACTGAAGAAAAATATTCATGCAGGGCTAAAAAAGAATAATGATCATTTAGGGAAAATTTATTTTTCTCTCCCTTAGATAGAGAAGATTCAACCCAACAGACCATCGAGTTGAGTATCACACAGGTTCCTACAGCTCACTGGAGAATTAATAGCAGCAGCTTCAAACAGTCTGGCACTAATACACAACATTTTTAAGATGGCATGGCTTAAGGGGGGGACACAACTTTGCAGAAGTGCTGGCATCTGAGAAAAATGCTTGTTACAAGTTGTCAAAATAAAATTGCCATTAGAAAATGATCTTTTGGATGCCTTTCCTGCCAGGTTCCCACAAGTTGGTTTGAACTGGTCCTTTCCAGAAGGCCACTATAGGTTTGCCTCTGGGGTGTCTCAAACACAGGCTTTTAATTCAGTAGGCACACAGAGAAAAAAGAAATACAGTGTGAAAAGATTTCTTTTAGACACCTTGCATTTTTTCCTTTTATTGTGTATTAACATTGTCATTAAATATCAATCACTTGGGGTAACCTGCACATTGCAGGAGGTTAACCTGTATTTGAAATGCCAGTCAACAAATCACACGGAAAAGCACCTAAAACATTACCAATAACTCACTGTAAAGCTCCTTCCTTTCTTTGCTCTTAAGTGATGCATTTCTACAACCCCAAACCCCCCCAGTGCCACCAGATCTGTATTAAGGGAATCCACACCTTTTACCTTCCCAACAGGATCAGCCTTTAGGTGGGAATTAGGATGAGCAGCCCCAAGCTCTGCCAGCACACGCCCGGCACAGACATGGACCATGAACCCCATCTCTGCCTCCAGTTAAGTCTAATCCTGACTAAATGTATTCACCCTCTTCCCTCTCTGCACCAGGACTGCAGATGACTCCTGTGGGAAGCCCTGCAGCTGAAGGACCAGGTGCTCACTGCTAGGATAATTATTTTGTAGCTGTCACAACTGGCTGTTAACACTTCTCTCCTGGCCTTCCAGCCCTGTGCACAGTTGACTGCACTGTTTTATTCTCTTAGATGTAATTTTTTTTATCCTTTTTTTTTTTTAAATTTTATTTTTTTACTTTCAGTTGATTCCTGGTGTACAACTATCCATGGTGGGAAATACCAGTTCTTGGAGGGCTGTATATACGATGCTCTTTTAAGATTCAGAAAGCTTTCCCTGATGGCTGCATGATATTTGAAGATTGTATGAAAATACATATAAGATGAAAACCAGAATACATCTTTTTGTGCTTTCAGTTTACCTCAAGGTCAGGGAAATTTTGCAGGAGAAGCTTTTCATCAGCTCACATGCCTTAACAGGACACCTAAACCATTTGGCCCTGTAACATCCATAACTTTATTCTCTATGCCATCAGGAACACTGGAATACCAAAGCAATCATTGGTGTGTTTAATACTGTACTCAGGGTTAATTTTTTGTCATGTAGCAGACTAAAATTATGTGGTAGTTATCAGCCAGTTGAAAAAATGAGACATGAACATGCAAAAAAAAAAAAAAAAAAAGAAAAAAGGAAAAAAGCATATACAGAAGGAATATTTAGACAACTAGTGGTTCTGAACAAAATTAATTCCACCCAACTCTTAAAATATAGAATATTTTCTTTGCTCTTTTTCCAGAGTTTTCCACACAGACTTGCATGAATAAGTCAAACTGGCAGCTGCAACATGTAAGCAGAAAGGAGGTCATCAAGTTTTGATAGATCCTCTTGTAATCAACAGGTTTTGTGGTGGTTTTTTTTTTTTTTTTAATGAAGAAATATTGGCTCAATTTGCTTTTCAATATAACTCAAGCTTCCTTCAGTTTGGTAGCATAAAAAGGTTTTGCAAATTCAACACTCAGGCAGTGATGGTTTCTGCAATGCCCCAACATAATGTCATTAAGTGCTCAACAATGACTTTAAATAAGTAGCTTTTGGAAGTTATATGTCTTTGAAGTTTCATTAATTAGTCATATCATCAGGAATGTATGGCTAAAGTAAATTACGCTGTTTAAAATATCTACTCTTTCAATGTGAAAAATGAAAGGATCCAGCTACCTTGTCTTTATACTAATGAAGATATTATTAATTGGTTTAGCAAAAACATAGATCTAACCATAATGTGCAACAGTTATTAAAGATAATTAACTACAGATCATTGGTTTGAAACATCTAGTCCAAAATGATTTCTGAAGGGCACATTATTCTATGAGATAAAATAATTAAATTTCTAACAGCTGCATAAGACAACTGTGGCATATCTAGTGTTTTAATTTCTTTTGTTCTATCCTCATGGTATTCCTCTGTTTTAGATTTTGAAAATGCTACGAGTGTTTCACCGTGAGCAGCCTGTGCAGCGTGGTAGACTGAACTATTTCATGTCTGAGGAAAAATGATGATTGAAAGAAAAGGATTAAAAATGACAGCACAGCTAATAATACACACACGCACGTGTGCACGTGCACACACATAAAGGCAGCTACTCCTCTTCGAAGGGGAAAAGGAGATGATAGGAAACCGATGAAACAGAGGGTTAAAAATGTTTCCATTCTAACATTAGCTACACAAGTCCTGCTCAAACTAAAACAGCACATTTGCAAATTAAAGAAAACCTCAACGATGAAGCAATGCCAAATACTTGTAGATTAATTAATAATGGAAGCATACACAGGCACATAAAATTAAGCAAGAACAGTTAAAAAAAAAAAAGGAAAAAAAAAAAAAAAGCAACTGAGGAGCTGGAACAGAAGTCTGTTTATTAAAACCCATATGTTCCAGGTCCAGAATTTCTGAGCTCACATCTGCTCCGGTACCATTCCCAAAAATGTCTGCGGTCAGTATTTATCCTACATGCCAGTGGTGGGTTCAGCATCAATTTCTTGATCTCTTTTTTTGATAACCGTAACCTACAAATGCTTTCAATAGCCTGGATCTGCATTAATTAGAGTGCTGTTTGCTTACAGCATTAGATCTCTCCCCATGTTTTGTAAGAAAACTCGTGTCCCAAAATATTCCTCATTTGCAGCAAATTTAGCTGCTTCAGCAGAGAGTGAGATTTAGACAGGAAAGGCAGGGAGGCAGGAAATAACATAGTTCAGTCAAGATTAGGTGTGTTGCTAGCTAATGTTGATTTAGCAAAAGAAAGACTGAAAAAAATGCATTACCCAGTGCCCCAGAATCCATAAAGTGCAAACAACAACAGTATTATTTTATTTGTTTTAATATTCCATATTTGACTTTTATTGTAAGGATTGTATTTATTGGGACCAACTATTTCCTCTGTGGCTTGAGATGGTGGGGAAAAAGTTATAAGGACCTTGCAGGCTTTATAAATATTTTTTTTAAAAGCCTCTAAAACAGTGGACAAACAGTGGCATCATTTACTTCAGCTCCCACACATTACCCTAATCAGGCATAGGAACTGTAATACATCTATAAATATAATCTGGGGTAAAAGAGGCTTGCAAAGGTCACCAGTGACAAAAATAATCGGAGTGTTACATTTTTACACAGACAAATTTGGAGTCATTTTGAGTGTTCATTGCCACGAGGAGAAATCCTATCCTACAAATCCTAAGGAGAGATGAAACACATGCAATTTTTGGGCAGTCCTGGGGTTCCTATAAGGTACTGTAGAAATAGGAAACAATGGAATGGTCTCTGAAGCCAATCCCATCCCGCCTTCCAGCCCTTGTCAGCACTGGGACTGTGCAGATGATGCAAAGTGCTCCCAAATCAGCACAGATGCAGTGGTGTAAGGAAAAACACGGGAAAATGGGGGAGAAGGCCCCTCCCCATGAGGTGGTGAGACCAGGTACACTGCAAGTGGGGAACAGCAGGATGCAGAGTAGCAGAAAACCCTCGAGTCGGAGAGACCTGAACATGCTGCCCATGTTTGCAGAATTCCTGCTTCCACCCCAGAAATACACTTTCCCTGAATATCTTTTTTTTATCTTTAGTTAAAGATTCCCAAACTAACACATTTTCCAGTGATCTTAGTCAAAAAGCCTGCAGAGGATTTTAGAAGAAAATGTTACTGTGAAAAGGAAGACTTTCCTTGGCAGAGTCACCCTCACTCTCCTCACGGTGCTGTTGTGTGAGGTGTGCATTTGCAATCTTAGCTGACCTATTTGTTGATGTATTTCAGGTAGCCAGATGTCCTGGTACTTTAGGAATTCAGAAGAAAATGGTATTCAACTGTTTGTCCTGGTTTTGACGCGATCAGCCAGCTGGCTATCCGCTGCTCCCTTCCAGTCCTCCCTCCCCCACCAAAAGCCTCCAGGTCACTTGCTGACCCACAGCACATCCCTCCCTACCTTCCAAGATGAACCTGGGGTCCAGCTACATCTGTGCTGAGGCCTCTTGTTGTGTGTCTGGCACACAATGAATGTGAGGCTCTCCAAATGTCAGAGCATGCCAGCTGATGCACATTGAGATTTAGAGCATCACAGATTTCATTGCACAAACAAATGCTCAAGAACTTGACAGGGGAGTTGCCGCCTTTGCAAGGGAAGGAAAACTTGCCAAGGGTGATTTAGCTACAGGTTAGGAGAGCACTGAGGAGTGGAGTAATGAGGAAGGCTGGCCAAGCACTGGGTGTTGGGGGAAACAGAAACACAATCAATCAGCCTGCAGCCAGGTACATCTCCTGTCTCGCCCTCCAGGTGCTCCAGCTTGCTTGAATTCCTGCTCCCAGAGGAAGAAATGCCCCAATCCTACTGCCAGCTGCCAGAATGTTTTTCCACAAAAACAAGTTCACCCCACCAGTAGTGCACTGTGCCTTGCAAGCACAGGCATCTCATCTGCACCTGAGTGTGATGGCAAAATTCAGTCAAAAGGTCTTCCTTGAGAATTATTTCCTTCATCAGGGAAAGAGTTGCTCAGGCTGAATGATTCACATCCCCAAGTAAGTCACCAATCCAACATATCCCAGTGAAATTCATGCTCCTTTCTGCTCCCTTTACACCCTCCAGCCTTTCCATCACTGTTCTTCATGCCAGTACTCCCAGACCACACATCCCGCCACCCCTTGCACATGGTTTGGCTGTTGGCACCTGGAACCCCAGGCAGCAATATTGCCCCAGAAGCTCTGCTTGCCAGAGGAACATCTCTCAGTGCCTGAGCTGGAGCAAGGAGGGCAACAAAATCCTGGTTTTTTGAAGGTTTGTGGCCTCCCAGCACCTGTTCTTGTGAGCAGAACACAGGGTTTAGCAGTCCCATCCTCCTGCAAGGTACCACCTTCGGAGACCAGAGGGAAGAAGCGACAAGGATGGGAAGATGCTTGATGAAACATTCTGGGTTTCAGGCAGGGATTAGCCCCTCTTTTTCTCCACAGCTTCCTCTGCCAGAGGGTTAAATTCAAGAAAATATGGTCTGGGAAGAGCAAAGTTCTGTTTTCTACAAAGGAAAGGAACAGCTGCTGAATACCTGGGACAGCAAATGTCAACAGGGCTCCATTAACGTTCATTCCACTAAAGGGCTGAATTTCCCTTCCCCTCAGTTGTATAACTCTAATTTCACTGACTACAGTGATTCCACCAGTCTAATTAGGCCCCTAGATAATAGCCAACATACTTATTATGTTAGCTTTTCACTGATTTCGTATTATACACATTTGTCTGTTAAATGTAATGATACGATTTTGCAGATTTACAAACTTCAGTTGGCAACCCACTTAAACATCACAAGCTACCTGCCACTGGTCTGGTATGTTCTCTATTTACAGCAAACCTAAATGTTTGTTTTATGCTGTCAATGAAGAGAAACTGTTTGGGAGGGGAAAAAAAATAATTGAACATCAGCCACTGAACCAGCAGGAACGCAAAATATTTCCATGAAAGGGAATCCAACAGGACCAGCGATCTGTAGGGTAACTATTCTCAGTGTGAGGAGGAAGAGTGAGCCAAGTGCAGAAGCCAGGCTTATTTCCTCTCTCTCCATAGCGTGTCCTATCCCAGCACTTTCTGGAAGCAGGGTACACGAAGTTCCGAGGAACGGCCACACTATTCCACCCCCTGCCGGGAAGCTATTTATTTTAACAGCCACAGAATCTTTTCATTGTGTTTCTGGCCTAAACAGTTGGCCGTGCAGGCAGGAGAGGTACAGCTGCTCCTTTACTGGGAGCTGTGGGAGCAGGAGAGGAGGTGTCAGGAAGGAGCAACGCGCCCCGGCGCTCTGCCTCCTCCCCTGGCCTCCGCCAACCGCACATAAACAAAGTTACTAAAACAAAGGAACAACAGCGAGTTCCTAGGTTGAAAATAGCCCTACACTCATTCAGGAAAAATTCCTGCTGGGATTGCTGATGGATGGCACTGCTGTTGCTGGGGGGGTTGCTGTTCCCCAGGACAGCTGAGCATCTCCCCCCAACCTGGAGCCCCATGGCTCTCCCAGATTTGGTGCCTAAACCTTCTTTCCAAAACAGTTTCTGATGTCCATGGCTTCTGCACTGTTGCTGGAGGAATTATCCAGCAATATACTGTATTATAGGGTGTCTCAGTTGATGTGATTTCAGAATTTAGGAAAAAAAACCCAAAAAGTAGCAGTAGTGAGAATCGGAAAAATCAACACATCCTCTCTGATTATCCACGAGTTCTGCCTTGCCTGCCAACAGACTTGCAGGTGTCATTACACCTTCCTGATTAAAGCAAGGATACCACCATCCTGTTGACCAGAATTTAAATTTAGGCCGTGAATTTTACACTGTCTTGGACAATGAAAATAATGTATTTCCTAAATATTATTCCAAATATGCCATTTTCCCCTCGAACTTCAAAGAGGTGAGGTGGATAAGCTCTCTTTTCCTCATATCTGTCTTTCAGAGGCTTATTAGCAGGTGCAATTTTAACAAATGTTTGTCATTGATACACAGAGTCACAGTGACACCTCTGTTTCTAAAACTGCACCTTACACATCTTCTTGGGTGTCATTCCTATTTTGGGTGGGTTTTGTTTCCAGAAATAAATGGGGCTTGGAGAACCCATTTACAAGGGGTGTTTGCTGCCCATGGCATTCCCTGGCACCAGCCTGTTCCTGAGCCCATCCCTGACCCTGCTGGGCACCATCCCCAGTGATAAAGAGCAAGCCCAGGGAGAGGATTCAGCCAAGGAGTGTCCCACTGGTCACAGGAGAGAAGAAAGATGTTTGCTTCTGTGTTGCATGAGCTCAGACTGCCATAAAAGACATTACTTAAAAGCCTGAGAGATTTTATTTATTTTAAATTGAAAGCAAACAAAGCAAACAAAGCAAACATTACTTAACCATGCCTGCATTCCCAGTATCCCCCTAGACTTGCTGAGGGACCCTGGAACTATGGCAGGCATTTTATCTTTCCCTCTTCTAAATAGCAAGTTAAAAATTAACTGCTTCATCTTCACATTGCTCACTCCTTAAGTAGTTTAAACTTACTTTTAACTGTTACATGCCAACAAAACAGGTTGCTTAATTGATTTGACCTTTCACAGTATTTTTTAATTTTCAATCTTAGTTTCATTGTTCCATCTGGCACTTTAAAACGGCATCTGGTTAACTGTACTTAACCAGCTGATCACTGTACAGTTATTTTTAAATGTAATGTATGCTTAAACAGATGTTATTTTTATAGATGTAGATCTAAACTGCACTTGTATACGTGCTATGTCTGCATAAGCTCTTTCTGCAATTCAAATGTTGACACCAAAAATTACAAGCCAGAATGCTTATGAACTTCACTATTATGTTACTGCACTTTTTTGCAGCTTGTTAGGTAAACATCAATTCAGTTCTTTTTTCTCTGTTCATTGCACATAAATAAAACATTAGCGTTTAGTTTATAAAGTGATGAACACTTTGCTGTGTTGGATTTAGCTTTATAAATACAACTGCTGTCAGCAAGAAAAAAAAAGGATTTATTGAATAAATAATAAGAAAGCTAGAGGAAAATAAAAGTATATATATTATGCAAAATACTGTGTTTGTCCACAGGTCACATAAGGGTCTTCAGATATCCCATGTGAGAATATTTAATAATGGTGCATTTTTGCAAGATATACTATGTCTCCTGAAGCAAGAGCAGATTGGTAAAACATGGTCCTACTCTGATGGCTGTAATTTTTAGCAACAACTGGGGGCTCCATTTTAATGTTTTTATTATCATAGAGAGCCCAAATTCAAAGGCCCTGTGAAGTCAGGAGTTTTACAGAAGCAATAAAAATGAAGACTAAGATATGACTAGTCAAACCAACTAGCACTGGCAATCTATTAAATAAATACAGCTATATCATAATTACTAAATTTTACTGAATAATGCCTGATTTTGCAGTTGCAAGTAAATTAATCTTTATTCACTAAGAGTAAGACCTCATTCTTCCAAACACCCATCTGAAATCAGTGTTAATTACCAGTTGAACACAAGTTAGCCAGAATACATATTTTTCCATTCATTTAACATCTATAATTTGCTTAGTAGATGACAATTTTTGCATCCCTGTATTTGTTAGATAGGTCTGAGAAGCATGAAATAGAGTATACAAGCAACCAATCTTAAAAACTCAGCTTGATTTTTAGATCAGCAGATAGAAAAAGTTTTCTAGTCAGGCCACTGATTTTTTTTTTCCCCAGGAAAAAACAAGTTCTGCAATATCTAATACATTTTCTCTGAAACAACTTAAAATGCAATATCAAAACGAATTTGGGCAATAGGCAAGGGCGTGTGTTACTGTGCACAAAGGAAGTGGTCGCGGCACTGAAAATTTCACAGAGAACTTTAAAGTATCATTCTCAAGGTTAAAAATTGCTGTTATACATAATACCTCAGTAATTGATAGACATTTTCTCTCTCCAGAGCCCATTTTCTGTGAAAAACACCACATAACATCTGTTCATAAACAGTCCTTCTGTGAGAACACTGACACAGGTCTTGAGCTTCTACTGGCTCAATTCCCCTGCCATACACAGATGGCACGAGGTATTTATACAGCTGAATTCTTTGTAATACAAGCTCAACTATATCTTCAGGTAAGACTGTGGGCAAACATGTGCTTGTACTATTCTGCTGACTTACCTCAAGTCATTTAAACAGTTCCCTCTGACACAAAGACAAATTGTGTCGTACCATTCTGCAAGTGTTTTGTCTCAAAATCACCTTCAGCAATCAACACAGAGCTCTGCAGAGATAAGGACATTTTGGGACATAGAAAACCCACCCAGTTTTGTGTTAATGAGCTAACAGTTATATTAGGATTCAAGACTCAGGGCTATTCTCCTTGATTTTGATGTATCTGTTCTCCTTCCATAAAAAAATATTTGTTTTGATGATATAATACCTTGTTCTTTTGCATGCAAAATGTTAAATAGAGAAACTCTGGCATTTGATTCTCACATACATGGCAAGCGAGCGTGTAGGTTACCCACAGTTTTTTATGTGCTATGCTAGTTATTCCTTCTAAGCAATTCTGAGTGAATAACACTTCATAATACATTCAAAGATTGCTTTCCTATTTATCTCCATGAAATGATGGAAGGCTTCAGTTGACTTCTGAAGAAATCTAGGTGCCATGACACCATCTGCCAGACGACATCCTAGTCCTACGCACACATATGCCCAAGCTTTGGCTGTGGTCTGTGTACACTTAAGAAATAAAGCACATACGTAGAGATTTGCAAGGTGAGAGCCTTGAGAATGAGACGCTCCAAAAGCAAGGACAGCCTGTTGGTGTTTTGAAATAGGGGGGGGGAGGAAGAGTAAAGTAAACTTTACCCAAAATTTCAAACGTACATTGAAATCTCTTTCAATTGTTCTTTTCACACCTTGGTCCCTATTACTGAAGTTGCTCAAGTCCAACATGTTTACAGACAATATAAGCTACATAAAGGTATGGGGGAAAAATATCTGAATTCTTGACAAGAGAACCCTTTAATAAGGATACATCTTGATAAAATATTGGGGGAAAAAAGCTATTTTAGGTCATTCTTTCAGGCAGAAGTAGTATATACGTGCAGGGGTCTGGCCACCAACAGCTTGAACTATACATGAATTCTGATTTCATCTGTCGAACATTTAATTAAAAGGTTTTTCTGGGACTATTCATCCTGCAGAATAAACCAGAATGCACTTTTCCCTGCCCAGGGGAAGCATGGGATGAGTTTCAAGACACTTGTGTCTCTGCTGGTCGGGTGACCCCATGATGGTGGGATCCACCCTGCACAAGAAGAGCAAAGCAACACTCCTAGAGAAGAGGAGCAAAGCTCCTGTTGTGTGTAGTGGGACCAGGGAACCTTCCAACTCTGCTATTCCCAGAGCTCCACTCAGAGTTACATCTCCCTCAGGGTATTCAAATATGAAGAAGTCTGGATTTGTCTATTGGCATTCACAGCTACAGGGACTTGATGGATAGATGGATTTCACAGGGCCAGAGGTGTCCCTTAGTGGGGGACCAAAACCAGTTAAAAAATTTAAGAGTGGTGGTTAAAACAGTAAAAGAAAGGTGGTTCTGTTTTCTGCTGCACTGCAGACTCCCCGTAGGGTGCAGGCGTGTCACTGCATTGCTTTGGTCTCTGCAAATGGGAATATTACTGATGCCTCCTGGTCTCAGGAAGATGTGAAATAAGCCCATTTCTGTTTGTGATGTGCTTAAACACTATAGCCATCAAAAAGCCAATAAATAGCATGTCCTCACTAAATGTCTTTGTAATACCCTTTTTAAATTTGGTGGCTTCTCAGTTATATTTGCTTTTTTTAAGCTGACGGGGAAAATACAGTCAAATACAGATAAGTTTGA
This sequence comes from Taeniopygia guttata, assembly GCF_048771995.1. Lineage (NCBI taxonomy): Eukaryota > Metazoa > Chordata > Aves > Passeriformes > Estrildidae > Taeniopygia > Taeniopygia guttata. The sequence continues at coordinate 4,250,581 of NC_133037.1, forward strand.
AGAGAGATTATGTGGAAATGGATGCTACTTGCTTTTTTTATACTTTATTATATAGGAATTAACTCAGAATGATATTGGTATCATTCAATTTAAATATAGTGCTTGCTTATGGCCTGTAAGATGATCCAACACATTGTAAGCAATGCCTTGACACAGTGTATGTGATGAATACGACTCAGTGTATCAAACACCAACTGCACTAAATCCACAATAATGCTGCCTTTTTGTAAGTTCTTTATGCTCCAGTAGTTTTCATTTTTATGATAAGTATGAACCTGACCAGCTTGGAATACGTTCCACCGAGCACTTGCTCTTTTGCAAGAATCAGTCACCTAATATTTATCAATTAAGGCTTGTAGAATAAATAATGCAAGGAATAATTTTATAACAGAGATGTTAAGAAAACATAATTCTCCAAATATAATTTGGCCTGCTTCTCTTAACACTGAATGATTTTAATGTTTCCTTCTCTATAAATTCTCCTCCTTGTTACCCAGCATTGTTTTACTCAAATGATGTTTCAACTGCACTTAATGCACATTATTATGATCATGTCTTCAGCTTTTTTCTTTTGAAGTTGTATTTAATTACAAAATAATATCCTGTTTGAAGAACACTGCTTTGATATGTCCCTCTGCATTTACTAATTATAAACTTGTTCTCATTATCAATATATTTTGCATGTTGTTATTTTGTTTTGTTTGCCTATTTTTTGTTTTTAAACCCAGGAAATATAACTTGGGTGACAAGTGGTTTTGATTGTAAATTACACGGGAAGTAGAAGTCCATTTCAGAGCCCTCATGTCCACAGCAAGACTCAGTAGCCCATGACTGTCATCAGGATAAAACTCCTGGATCAGAAAAGTGAGAAACGGATCGGCGGCTGGGATGTGACTGTGAGGGTCAAGAAAGCCAGCGTGGTCCATCAGCCCCACTGCATCAATCTGTTGGTGGGACTGCATTATAACTAGCAGGATAGAAACCCAGCAAGAGGCACAGCCAAACTAAACCAAAAAATAGGTTGAAAGAGGGATTTACATTCCTCTCTCATCAGCATTGGAAAAGGATTGGCAATCTCTAAGCTTCATGTGTCCAAAATGGAGAGATTTAAGTTATTCACTTTTCCTAGCATTTTCAGGACTTGAAAAAAAGATGTTTCACAAAGGAAAGCCATTACAACATCCAACAACATGCAACAAAATCATACATTTATAGGCAATGCAGATTAACAGAGCTGTCACACTCGTAATAAAAACTGCTGAATAATTTTACTGAGAGGTGAACCTATCTGCTGATACCTCTGAATGGTTTTACTGCAGAGAACAAGATGCCAGCTCCTGCCCTGATAGACCTCAGCAGCACAGCCAGAAATGCTGGGGATGCTCTGCAAGACCTCCTTGATACATTGGAAGCAAACCCACAAACGCAGAAGGGTTAAACAAGTGAAATCTTAGGGAGGTCTGGGCAAAACTTACTTTAGTTTGGATTTAGACCAGAATTTGCCATTTGAGTAACCCTAACATATACATGACAGAGTATAATGTATGTCCTTTTTCTGAGCTGGTTTACATAACTGCCTCTGTAGACTCTGGTCCAACAGTGGTGCCTGTCGGGAATTTCACTGTGGTCAGTAAGATCTTTGTTTTAATAAGGCTGCATAACAAAATATAGCTTTTGCTGGCTGTAAAATATTAAGTGGGAAATACAGTGTAGGGAAATAAGAGGCACCTAGTGAAAAGGGGTGGTGTTTTTTTAATAAAACTTCCATACAATCATAGGGCACTGGAGGAGCCTGATCCTTTCCCCTTTATGTATTCACATTCTCTGTGATGCAGAGAGGAAACATTAACTTTAATTAGTACTGTGGACCCTGCAGGAATCCCTTGTATATAAGAAAAGGAAAATACTTAAATATGTGAGCTAGAAAGATTTCATGTACATATAGCTGGTCATCTAGTTAAGTGTTTGCAAGATCACCCCAGAGATTGAAGCCACTCCAGAACAAGGACCTCATCTTCCTCCTGGTGTCTAATGCACCTCCCTGTTGTTAGTGCTATAATAAATAATAATAATCTGTTACCATTAGGTGAGCATCTCTCACATGATCAATTTCCTGCTGTTGCAGGAGGGTGAATGTTGGTGGACTTTGATCCTTCCAAGATTTTATGTTTCTATCATAAGAGAATCATAGCACATAAGCACATTTTTTACTAATGCAGTAAGTAAGGTGGCAATATATATTGCACTGACATTAAATGAATATTAAAAGGAATTGAAACCATTTTCACATCATGAGGGGGAAAAAAACCTCCAAGCATTAGATATACAGTAGCGATTCAACAAAGACACCACTTTTAACCTTCTTCATAGATGAAAAAAGTCAAATCCATTAGAAAAATAAAACCTAGTCTTAACAGTATACGGTGATGGATCTTAAAATACCAATGTTCTTTTTAAGTCTGTTTTGCCCACTCCCCTTTGCCTCTCATACACAAACACCCCACACACCACACCCATCACTTTCCTGCTCCTCACTCTCATCTCATTGCAACATCTCAATAATGTATTACGGTACAAATACTACATGCACAAGGACTTCGCTTGAAGAAAAAAGTGAGATACGGCACTTCTGCATATAAATAATACAGGCAGATGTTTCAAAGAGGGATATGCATAGCAAAACATCTTCTTTGTTGGAGGGTATCAATTCTGTGTACATTACACACTTGTAATTTAGATTACTTTCTTATTTTTGTAACATCTCTGCACAGCCATATATTAAATCGGAGATTTCAGACTGAACAGTCCTCTTTTTACCCCTATTTTGTTGCATCTTGCCAATTCAATGTTTTATTATGTTTTCTGTCATAATATTACTCTTGTCCTTAGAAAACATATATTTATTCCCACTTGGAATATAGTGTAACTACTGTAAAGCACTGCTCAAAAGATGACTACAAATTCTGTCTGAGAATAGAAAACATGAACTCTTCTATTATCCAAATATTTTCCAAAGATTTCGCTTTTGTATGCATGTCTGTTGCTGACACACATAATGAGATCATGGGAAAAACCACACAGCTGACCTGAACTTCTGGGTATAGAAGTATAAAACTATGAGATCTAATAAACCCAGTGCATGACCCCATGCAGTTTTTAGACTTAAAGAACTAAATGCTATTGTGAGAGGAATGAAAGCCTACATATTTTTTCCTGTAGCATGGCAGAGTTCAGCTGTAATATATTTACAGTTGTCAATAAATGTAGCGACATAACGTGAAGCATATAGACATCTCTGGTCTCCAGCCTCACCAAGAGAATATCCCGACACCTTCTTGTCACACACAAGGCAGATATTATTTTTATGCACCAAACAGTAGGCAGGATGCAGCAACAGACTGACTCTGTGCTACCACAGTGTGTCTGAGAGGCTGTCAGCACATACTTTGCCTACTTAACGTTGCTCTTTCAAATAATATAAAAATACTTTGGGCTCCGAGTTTCAACCTTGCTCTTGCTATGCCTGACTAGTAAACAGGGAGCCAAAGTTTGGTGCAGCATCTGAGAAATACCTTTATATATAGAAAGGGTGCTCTAGGAGATGGAGGTAACATATCTCAGCTGTTGAGCTCTGCATACAAGACTGGTTATTAAATTTAAGGGAAAATTTAAGATCTCCTAAAGATTATAAACTACCCTTAATTAACCCCCACGGATCCCATCGACACTGGAATGTGCATAGCTAAATGAAAGGCATCACTGTATATAATCTGGAAGCTGTGGAAACCAGAACTTTAGCATATAAGTATATAGGACTAACTCTGTCCCCTGAGACCTAAGGATTATTTTGGTTTTTAGGATTCAGGTGAACACTTCAGAAGAGTACTAAATTCTGAGAGAAATGCAGAAGTCTTTCACTGCTTTAAAACTAGATTCTTTCAAACATACAGAGACAGAAAAATCCTTTTCCCCAATAGTACAAGTGCTATTAACTTAGAAAGGAAGCGTACTCATTATAGGAATAAAATCAAGCACCAAAACATAGTATAAAGGGCAACAATCTAAGGCATGACTGTTCTGGTAAGACAAAAAAAAAAAAAAAGGCTTTATTTATTATCTTAGTTCTTGAAGATGTAAACTGTTTTTTGTTAATCTTTCGCTTTTTATATTCCATTAGCTTCTAATTTAACTATAAATAAAGGATAAGTGAATGGTTGGTAACACAGACATGTTACAGTTTAATCAAAGTGTTTATTTCTCTTAAAATCTTACCCCTGTATACCTGGCTTTGATTAAATAAACGTTAGAGTGTGAAGTAACAAAACATAAATACCTGCCTAAATTAGAAGTTATATAATCATTTTAAATAATGGAAAATTCTCCTTAGTCCTGTGTTAGCTGGTAGCTGCACTCAGCATTGGAACATTGTTTATTCTTTACTAACTAATCATCCTTCATGGTCTTTCAAAAGTTCCTGGCATTTCACTAGTTTACACATTGATTGAATACTGTTCCCAGAACTGCTTGTGGCACTGTGCCAAATGCTGTGATAATCAGCTGGAAGATTTATTCCAGTTGAGGAGTGTTATAAACATAAGGATTCATAAGGCTCAGCATCAAAAATGAATCCTGATGCTTTTTTTAAGAAGGCTGAAAACTTTCTGTGAGCCTTCAACAAGACACACTAATAGTCTTTGCAGTCTCTTTCAATATACAGGCTTTGATTTGAAAAACATAGTCATTTAACTTGATTCGATTTAAATATTAATAACTATTGGAGGTTTTAACAAATTAAAATATAATTTTATAGCGGCATGTGCAGAGCAAATTGTACATGAAAAACCTTAAGGAAATTCACAGATTAACTACTGTGCACAGGATCACACACATTTACTGCAACAGGATATATTATTATTCTGGGAGATGGGTGGAGAAAGAATACAAAGGAAGCTGAAAAAATTCAAAGGGAAGCAGCTGGCAGGTAAATGCACTGAGCCAGAAAGAAATAATAAGGAGAGAGGCAGCGAGTGGAAACGCAAAGGATAATAATTTCTTAAATAAAGCAACAAGAAGTAGAGAGAAATGTAAGCTACAGATGAGAACCCTGAATAAAATAGAGACTAGAAAACATTCCCAGTCAGAAAGAGGGAATTGCTTCATTACTGGCCTAACAGTAAATTAATATTACAGAGACTGAAAAGGTGATACTAGAGACTATCAACTTAATTAAGAGCCAGTGAAACCACAGAGCATGGCTGACTGGCATGTCCAAAGTCTACAAGGCTAAGAAGTGCTTACACAGAAATTAAAAGTAGTAAAATGGATGAAGCAACTTCACTGTTTTCTATGGCTGCTTCATCAGTGAAATGATGCTGGTATCAGCTTAGGGCACTGTAAATATCAAATCCATGATATTCAAAACTTGCAAGTGTGGGTGTCCAACTTGATGCATCTGAGAGTTTGCCTTATGGTCTTCCAAATTTCTTTGTCAAACATAGAAATTACATTTCTTAAAGCATGCAGTCATGGTAAACTACCCCTTGCTGATCTGTTCCTCAACACCCTCTTCAAAACTCAATTGAGAAGCTCACTCTTGAGCACTGAGTCTCCCTGCACCTCGGAAAACACTGCCTCTTGCACAATAAAACAAAAATCAACAACAACAAATAAAACCAACCAAAAAAACCCCACAACCAACAAAAACTGACAAAGTGACGTTTTCTGCATTTTTTTTTATGCCTTGTCTTTGTTACAGGCAACAATTAACTATTTCATAGATAGGTAGAATGGGGAAGTCACCAATATCTAAAACTACCAAAAGCATTATCACAACAAAACCTTGACTCATAAAACTCTCAATATGTTGTACATCTCCCCTTGGATGAGACCAAAGTACAATGTTAATGATGGAAGGAAACAAGGGAACTTGTGGTTTCTCTTTGATGCATGAAAGATTTTCATGCAACAAGGCAATTTTGGGTAGTTGGTGGCTCTTTACAGCAATGCTGGAGCCAGGGATTAGGTGTTTAGTGCTTGTTCCTGTAGACAAAGGTGATGTTTTCTCACAATAACAATTAAACACTTTAAGAGCTGCCAAAATATCACACAGCAGTAGGAAAAACAGTAAATACTCAATAGAGGATCTTGGTATTTTAATGAGTGCACATTTTGAATCATTTGAAGAAATAAGACATAAGCAAAGACTTGTATGTTCTGACAGGGAATGTCTAGATGTTTGCAGCAAGAAGAGAATTTGAAGAGGGAATGAGGGGATGTGAATTATGATGTTTATAAGAAAATAGTTTCTTGGCAATGTTTCATCTTCTTTCTAAAATGATTGCTATAAGGATGAATTAGTGTTTTGCTTTTCAAAAAAGAAAAAAACTATTTTTAACAACAAAACAAAGCCTCCTCAGCCCATTTTGCAAAAGAGCGCTGATGCAGACCTCTTACTGACCAGTCCTGAACCACAAGATTCTTATGGCAAAGGCTCTAATGAGAGCAGGAAATGTCAACCAACAATCCACTCCTTAACAGAGACTTAAAGGAGAAAGAAATAGTAATAATATGGCTGATTTTCCCAAGAACCTAAAACTGATTTTGGGGATTTTCTCAGATGCCAAAGGGAAGTTTCTTGGTAGAATTTAAGGGTGAGAACATGAGCCAGGCAGCAACAGTGGGCTGTTGACAGCATGGCCCTCCAAAAGTACCCTAAATAGCACTAATACAGAGACAAGCACTGAAGATGAGTGACTGAAAACCAGCCCCTCTCCAGTAGAGTCACCATCAATAGGCCAAAAAACAGGAGCCAGACATGTCAAGGGGAATTATGTTTGTGTATCTTCTTTGTGCTGCACTGATGAGGACCACTTCTCATTTGAAAGCCCTGTAGACATCCAAATATGCCCAAAAACATGGAATAGAAAGAGCTGCACAATTTCTCATGGAAAATGAGATTCTGCTTGGAATCTCATACGTATTTCCCATCTTCTTTGAGGTATGGATCCCAGAACAGGGTGTATTTCTCTGTTTGTGACCTTGACAATTCATATGAGGCAAGACCTCTACTGTTCTACCATTTCAAATTCCTTTTTTTCTACTTTGCATTGCTGCTTTTTACTCCACATTGTCCTTGGCACACTTTATGGAAAATACTGCTGAAGACCTGATTCTGGATTGGTAGTGTGATGTACATGCTACAATAGAGGGGTGCATTTGATTTCTGTTCTTTCAGAACGTGGATGTGGGGCCAGTTGAGGATGGAATGTCTGTAACTCCAGTCTGCAGTTAGTTTCTTATTTCAAATATTGATTATGCCAAGGCCAGAGGAACAGTCAATGTCAATAAGACCGTTCAGCAAATGGGACCTCCAGAAGGGAACAATACAAACAGATTTATGACTTTTGATGCCAGGAAAGGGTTTTCAGATTCTATTTGCTTTGCTTATACTACTTATTAAGATAATTCTGCTGGACTAGTTCACGGTGCGTTTATTATTGTTATTCAGTGCTTTATTAGGAAACAGATCAGAAACTATTTGAAGATTCTTACCAAACATTCACAAGTCATTATATTTGAAGATAATAGATATTTTTAAATAGTCTTTACTTGAAGCATAGTAATCTCAGCATGCCAAAGTTAACAATATGCCCTTAGTTTAAAAAGTAAAGTGGGATAAAGCTGCCTGGAAAGAATGTACCACAGATAAAATAAAACCAATACTCCTCTTCTTCCTCTGCAACTGGACTTGAAGTTAGCTGACGTAGTTTTCAGCTTCATAAAATCAGATTTCCACCCCTCCTCCCCAGTCAAATAGTTTAATAGAGATTACAAAAAGGCTTCCTTGCTATTGGTTATAAATTCATGAAATATGATATTCTAAATTAAAGACTAGGCTGGCCTGTTTCTAAATGAGAGATTGCAAATAGCCATCAGGATGGCTCCCAGCATACAGGTACTGCTCCTTGACCCTTATTCCATCATGCAGTACATTGTAACCTCAGAACTTAATTTTGCCTCTTCTGCAGCTGGAAAGGTCAATGTTTTTACTTCTCAACCCACCCCTCTTCTCCACATTTATGCAGAGATTGCCATGGAAGGGGAACATTCTGATTTATGTGGGATTTTTCAGTCTTTTGCTCAATTTATATTTTGGGCAAAATAGCACATATATACTAAAAGGGACTTGGATGAGAAAAGACAAGTTCATATATAGCTAAAAGTGGAGGGAATTTTTGGTTTTGTTTTAAACAAATCAAGGCTATTTGGCAGGTGTTCTTGATGTCTGAACACTAACCGTTCCTGCTCCAAAAGCATTCCTGACAGGAGGAAATAGGCTGTTATTTAGCTATCTATAGTCAAAATGAAGATTAGTGAAAATTTTTGCTTGGCAGCATTTTAAACGAGAGGAGCTGGGACCTCCATCAAAACTAAATCCACAACGATGCAGAGGACAATAGTGGTCATATCTGAAAGGTGCTGTCCTTCCCCTCTACTAATACTCCTGTATTTTCCAAGCTGACATTTATCTAAATAATCCCGTCCATGCACTGAGAGCAGCAGTTTCCACAGGAGGTGAAGGACATGTATTGCTGAGAGCAATCATGAGTTGCTCCCCTACAAGGGCTGTGCATCTGACAATCAATCCATAAACATGGGAGAGCGAGAGCAAAAAGGACCCTTTAAGTTATTTCCCCACATTTCAAATCTACTTGACAACAAATCTGAAAGTCAACTGTAATTTTAATCATCCAGTAATGTTTTATGTTAGCCAATTACAGGGCTCCAAGAGATTAGCTGAATGTTTCATGTCTGAAAAATATGTGACTGGGACTAATTCACTGGACCCTTCTCTAACCTGAGGTAGGTATAAATGAGTAGAGCTTCACTAAAATCAATCGAGCTGCATGCAGTTATACTGTCACAGAAATTGGTGCTTTCGACTTAGGATAATTTTCCTAATAAAAATAAATTTTCACCAGTAGATTTTTTTGACTCATACTTGTAATCTAATATTTCAGGCAATATGCAGACCTACTAAATCATCTGCTTTCCCTGCATGCATTCCAGATGAGCTTTGCTTTTTACATCCCTACCTACTAGGAAGAATGCTCATGAAACAACCCATAATTCAATTATAAGTACCTCCAGGAACCTTCTAATTATATGTTAGGCAGGTCAGAAATGAAATAGCCATGCTACCCTTTAGTCTTGGAACAGACTTGAAACGGTGAAAAGAAAAGTTCATCTGTTCATTAAGAGGCCAATTGTAATACAGTTAAGGGCTCCAGCCAGCTGTTTTGCTGAGATCTGAATATCTGTGACACAAGCCCTCCAAAGCTGGACATTTAGCCAGCCTTTGCCTTTCAGCAAAGACTGGGGAGCTGCTCTGGAGGGTAGGTACTGTTCATTAGTCATTTGCTTTCTCTTACACTAAATTCCATTGCGGGAGTTCACAGGATCGGAATGAAAAACAACTACAGGTAGTAAAAGGTATTATCCTTTTCCCAGAGATTTCCACACTTGTTCTTAATTAAATCTCCCATAGGATTGCAGGGCTTTAAAAAAAAAAAAATTAATACAAAACAAGAACGTGTCCATCAGGCAGGTTTTTCTGAGCTCTGACAGCTCTAAATGCAGGCAGCTGCAATACAAGCTTGTCCTCAAATCCTTGACAATGACCTCAACCTCAGGGTGAAAGATAATGTAGTTGCTATGCTCATTCTGTGTGGAGTGTCTACTGATCAGAGGCTTGTGGCAAAATATGTATATTTTTTTCTTATGATATAGACTATTGTTCACTGGCAACTCAAGTGATACCACAACATTATCTCTGTGACAGTTTATTTTTTCATTTTTAAATGGGAAGGAGTAGCACAAATTCAAGCAGACTTTGTACTTCAACAGCTATAGAGAAATTACTTTGTAATGCCTTCCAAATTAACCCCTCCGCAGCCACAAGGCTGAAGGTGAAAAGAAAAATTAAGGAAAAACAATCTAATCCCAGGTACTTTATAAGGGACTTCACATAGACACCTATACCAACAACAGGGAGATTTCCCAGTAGAGTTGTTCCTGTTACATTTAGCAAGATTTATTTGGGAGTTTCCTCCAGTAATGAAAAGTGCCACTTAACTGATTTTCTTGGAGTAATGACAATTTACATCCTAAGGACCTTCCTCAAAGTGAGAATCTGCCTTCAATATTGAAAGGAAGGCAAATTTTGAGCTAAGAGAGACAGTCATATAGGAACCATAAATGACAAAGAAAGACTACAATATTATAATTTTTTTTCCCTACAGTAAGATTTCAATATTATAAATTCTTTAATTAGTTTTTAATTATCATAGATATTTCACTAATAAATTAAATACATTTAGGAGCAGCTATGGGAATATATTCTGATTTAGTCTGGGGTGCAGGTGCCCCAGAGCTGGGGAGGGGACGGGTGGGTTTGGCTCAGCGCGGGGGCAGCGGCTCTGCCTGTGCTCCACAAGGACAGAACATATGGAAATCTGAGCTGCTAAATATCAAAGTCTTTGTCGCTCAAGTGCAAACTGCAATTTCTGTCAGTGTGTAACCTGGCTGGATTTTGAAGGTTTTCACAATAAAAGGCATGTTATGACATAAAGGCTGTCCCCTCACCAACCTTCAAGTCCCTGTTCTGAAGCCTGGGCAGAGCAAACCTGTTCAAAAAGAGCAGCACGATTGCACTACTTGCAAATATTTCTCACAGGAGCATACAAAAATAGTAATTTCAAGTGACACTTGTTAAGCACGGTATTTCTCACAAAGAGGAAAACCTCTTTTCAAAGGCATTCTGAACAAAAATAGGAAGAGACGTGGATAACGCAGAATGCACTTACACTACACATACCTTTTGGTGGGTGTGCACTCTGAACATGTCTCTTCTTATTCAAAGAGCTGGGATTTTTTACATTACATTAGTCAGCTAAGAAGTTAAGGGGGAAAAGAATAATTTTCATGTGGGAGCCAAAATTAAATAATTTAATACTGAAATGAAAACCAAAATAAAGTTTCTTCTGGATCTATTCAAATATTTTACCATAGAATGGTTTAGTTGAACAGGACATTCTTTAAAAATATTAACAGGAAACTAAGCTAAATTTGACCTTGAAAAAAAAAGTAATTTTTTAAATGAAATACTCAAGAAATATTTTTTGTATGTCAAAAAGTAAGATATTATTTAAATGGCCAAAAATAACTTAGCAATTTTGACTCAGATGTGCATAGAGATTTAATTGTTGTTTTACAGCTTAGTATTTTTTCCAAAATCAGTCTAACCTGCCTTTAGTACTAGTGAGATTCTGAGAAAGCATTATGTTATCTTAATTTTTGAGCTGATTTCACAAGCTGATGCCAGCCTGGAAAATATGTCATCATATGCAATAACTTGAGCTTTATTTACATGTAATATGTATTCAAAATGTTGTTATTTCTTTTCTTTTCTTATGAGAAGCCAGAGGCAGAGTTTTTGTGTGCACAGGGAAACTTTGTGTAAAAACATCCAGTTTTTTAAAAAATTGGTCCAATAACAAATATTTATGCATAGCTACAAGTATTAGAGTGTAGTATTAACTATTTTTGTCTGATCCCTTCTCTTGATTATCAGTACTACTGAAAAAAAACTGGCCTTCAAACACAATAAGAAAAATTTGGAGATAAAGTCCTGGTCTCCCTGAATTTTCTGTCCACACTTATTTCAGGTGAACCACATCAGACAGATCCATAATCCTCATCTGTGGGATATGACTCACAGATTAAAATAATCCTGTAGAAATCCATATCTTCTCTTTTGTCAAGTGCCTCATGCTTTTTCGTGCCATTTTTCCAGTTCAAGTATGTGCCTCTGCTTTTTTCCAAAATGTTATTTACTCGTGATTGCTATTTGGTCCATTTTTAATGATGGTTTTAGAATATGTTTCACTGGATCCTGCCAAAATATTTCACTGCTCCATTAAATTATCTTCCAAATATTTCAAGATTTTAGTTTTAGTTTTATGATTTTTTTTTCTATTAACTATAAAACCCACAGTAAAATAGGAGGAGAAAACAGAATAGAAAAAAATGCCAACTAGCAAGGTATATGGAGAACATGTTAACATGATATTGTCAGACATTTATAAACTTCTTCCAATGAACTTTGAGTTACCCTGCTCCTTTCATATTTTCCAGTTAACATACATACATCTGCTCTGCCATGTAATCAACTGATTGTTACACAAGCATTTGCTGAAGCTATGACAAACCCAGATTTATGAGGTCAAACAGTTCAAACTTAATCCATTCAATAGCTGCAATTTATCGTCTGATGATAATTGTATACACAAACATTGTAATGATTTAGATGACACAGTGTAAAGATGAAATCCGTTTATTTTAAAAGGGTTTCTAACCCCTAAAACATGTTGCCATGAACACCTTTCTAAGTCTGCTTTTAACAACATCGTTATTATTGTTTTATTGATCAGGATTTTATTACCGATTTGACACTTATATTTTACACTAATCGAAAAAGGTGTAATTTTTCTGCACGTGTAAGGCTGTAATTAATTATATCATTATTGTGTTTTCAATTCCTTCCATTTAAAGGGGTCCAGAAAAGAGTGCTTAATTTATCATATATGTATTATAAGGAATATGTAAACCTCTTAAACAGACAGAGAGCATGATCCTTTTGGAGATGATGGGATATGACACAGGCACTATATTTATAGATTCTTACCTCTATAGTGACCTGATTTTAGAGTGACAACTATTGCAGAATTGGAGAGTAAATTAACAGCTTCGAAAGCTTGAGTATCTAAAACAATTACTATTCATTACTTTTATAACACTTATTAGTGACCATTCTCTAATGCTTTCAACAGATAAGGAAACAAGCTGCAAAGAATTATGTGACAGACAAGTGGTGTTATGTATACTATATCATATGTGTAATTTTATATGTGCATTTATATATTTTCGGTTCACAGATTTAGGAAACAATTGCTACAAATGGGCAGCAGCTGTATTCATCTATTTCTTCTAAACATAAAACATGTTAGTGACTGTAAATTTCAGAGAAACTCTAAAACAAGTAGCTAAATGTGAAATTTAAATTGATCTTTGGTTTACTGCCATTGATTTTGTCAATTTTCTAAATGTAACAGTGTTCACCACTGGGAACAGAAACCTGTATATATATCAGCAAAATTTATGCTTTCAACCAACATAAACTTCACAGGAGGAATGACAGTCCTTGCTGCATAAAATAAAATGCTTGTGAAGTGAAGGATTTTCTTCTCTAATTAGATACTGCACATTTTTTCAGCATCATGTTAGTAAATTTGCCACATAAATTTAAATGCTATTAGCAATATTGCCTGCCCATATTCAGTTCAGTTTCCTTACTACAGATTTCCACAAGTAATTTGTGATAATAGTACTAACCCATATGATTAATTCACATGTACAAAAACCATTATGTGTACTCGTAGAAAAATGCCTCCAAAATGTTTCATAAAAATGTCAACATAAGCATAGCCTAAACTAGCTGATACTTGCACTACTCTAATATTACTTGTTGTTTTCACAATTAAAATACAGTAGATTTGTATTTCATATTGTGGTACTCCCTTACACCATGAATCTCCAAACACCATTCCAGCGTGCAATTTCCACTTGCAAGAGGGGGTTGTTAAAACTGATGCAAAAGATGATATCCCACATTTTTCAGGCTGCTGCTCTGAGTGACAAGTGTGGGATTTTGCTCGCTGATGAAGCTGAAATGCTGTTCCAGTTGGCATTAGGAACCCGCCCGCACCCAGCCCAGCCCCAGCGCTCGGGGAGAGCATCACAACTGTCACAGGATGGGATCCCGAGTGCATTTATCTCCTCAGCATTCAGACCAAACCACTTGCAAACTTGCCTCACGGACATCAAATATGTGCTGTGGGAAGCAAGCACACAACCTACTTTAAAACACTAAGTGAAATAAAATCAATGGCTGAGCTCATTTTGCGCTAATAGTCTTCAAATGCCTTCATTGTTTCACTGTTCTTAAGCAATACTCAAGACAGGCATATGCATAAGGCTTTGTATTATTAGCCTCAGAAAAGGAACTTTTTTTTTTGCTGGTATAATGTCTGATAAGGTATTAGTACACAAAAACATTTGCCTTTAAAGATAGCATCACTTATCTTAGTATTGTAATTCACTGGGTGGTGAAAAGATCCCCCTCATATTAATCTATCTGCTACATAAACACGTTCACAGAAAGCACATTTGTTTCCTTGAAAAGTGATTTTTAAACAGCATTATGAGCCCTGCTTTGTTTTAGATCATTATGAGCCAACCAGCAAAATGAACACAACGAGGGAACAGAGCACCAGCCACGCTTTCTGCTGTCCACAGGCACATGACAAGTGACCCCAAGGATGGGGAGTGCCAGGGATGCTGCTCATCATTGCTGCACCTCTGAGCTCCTCCAGGGACACTGATACCAGGCACACCAGTTCCTCCTGAGGATGGAGCAGCATTCCCTAAAATGTGAGACAAGGTGAAGGGGTGCTGGTGCTGCCTCCCTGCACTGGAGATGACACTTGGGGAGCACCTCCAGCTCTGCCCAGTGGGGACCTGCCCCACATTCCCTGCCAGCACACCAAGGATCTGACAAGCTGCAGGGGAGGACGGCTGGGGTGCAGTTCCCCCAGGCAGAGGAGACATTTCCTGGGTGTAGCTCATCAGCATGGAGAGGTTTTGCCAGTGCCAGCTTGTGCTGTGACTCTCTAAAATGATTTGCAAACAAATGCTCACAGGTAGGATGATAAATCCAATGCAATTCCAAGTTATACTTAAAGAAAGATTTTTCTGACTGTGCCACAGACAGTGCTTGACCTGTCCTTGTGGCATTTGCCCAGAAGCACACATGGAAATTGCCAAGTCCATCAAGGTTAGGTATCTGCAGAAGCAAAGCTGGCTCTTCACAGCACCCAGCTTTCTGCATCAGGCAGAAGGCGAGTAGGATTTTTATGTTATAATGCTTTAACCTGCCTCTTCTATCACCTGTAAGTACTGGAGTCCATTACTGGATGCAACTCACAGATGTTCCCATTTATGGTGCTTTTCCCACGTCTGACCATGCAAGGACAAACAGCCCAGCTCCCTCCAGCCCAGCCTTTCGGTGAGGGTTGCTTTGAAAACAGATTTTTTTTTTTTTTTAATTAATTGCCTTCAAAATTCTCAAAGTAGAAACTGCCTTATGGTGCAACTGGGTACAAAATGTTCCTCTGGTCCTTTGAAGGGACAGGGAAGAGTCTCCCAAATAAAGACACTTGTGCTGGGACAGATGAACAGACAACACCATTATCTCTGACTCCTCCTGGGAGGACCACTGCCACCTGCCCTGCTCTTCTGGATACACACATTTCCCTGGAACACGAACCCAGCCGCTCCTGTGTTTCACAGGGCAGCAAGAGCCCGTCTGCCTGGAGGTCTGTGTTTCAGAAGGGAGGGTTACAACGCAGCCAGAAGATAAACAAGCTCTAATATCTTGTTTTTGCTACGGAGCCTCTGTTATCTGCAGTGACTGACATTTGGTGGGAGCTCTCGTTTTTGTACACTCAAGTGCTGTTGTGCATTTTCTGATAAGAAACCTCAGTAACAGAAGTGTACATCTGAGAGTGACAGAAAAACCTCCTTTCAGTCTGACTGCATTCCCACTTCCACCAGTGCTACAGCAGCTTGAGAGCTCCTTCCAGTTTGCAGTGGAACATAGGGAGGATCAAAGTCACCCAGTATCTAAAAAAAAAGTCAGTTGAAGAACCTGGCAGAAGCTTTAGAGATAAAGTTTTCATTTTTCCAAAGCAAAATGAATTTTTAAATTTATTTTCTAAAGATAAATGTATCTGTTTGGATACAATCGCTTTTCACCTGCTCTGCAGCACACGTGACCACCTTTGGCTTCCAAAGCACCACACTCATCCTAACAGCAAAGTTCTGTATTTCCAGTTTTAAATATATATAACAAATCTCTCCACTCTAAGTAAGATTGAGGCCATGGGACCATGGTCCTGATTTCTGCAGCAGCAGAACCAAGATGGGGATAAAATCTTCAGTGGAAAGAGCCTAGACCCTTTCTGTTTTATTTTATTTCACCCTCAACATTTTCAGGAACTTGTTTCATAAAGTTTTTTCTATCTAAGTACTGTCTCACTACCCATTGCTGTGGGTATTTTCACCTCCCCTACAGCAGAAGGTGCAGGGTATTAGGAAGAGCATCATCCATCTACCACCAAAGTTCAGCCCAGATAATGCTACAAGGCATCCTGGAGCTTCAGCAGCCTGAAGAAAAGCAGCAAAGAGGTTTTATTTCTGCCAGCTTTCTTTGTTGAAGCAGAGGTGAAGGTCTCCCCCTGGGTGTAGGGTCTGTTCAGAAAGAATAGGTGCTGTAGTGACCGCCCAGGCAATGGGGAGGGATGCAGAGCTACCCTGTACCCAGAATATCAAGGGATATTCTGTCTGGGGACACACAGCCAGAAGGCATTTCTGGCCCCTGTGCTGCAACACTGCCTGGCTGCTCTCACCAGGCAGGCCAGAATGGATGAAGGATTTGAGGTGGCAGCAAGGCTGAATCATTCCTGATACATGCCAGGGCAGGCAGGGTGCTGAGCTGACCTTTCTGTTGTTCTCAGGTACAAATCACAGCTGCTTGGCCCTTTTTTCCCCATCCTCTCATCCCTAGAGGGTTGTTTGAGGGACTTATGTTAGCAGAAGGGACAATGCCAATTACTTGTTTTAAAACAAGCTGAAAGAACATGGTTTCCCTGATTTTGGGGTTTTTTTTTCCTTTTCATTGCTGATTGCCTAGTGGTACTAGTTGAGAGAAAAATCAAAACATCACCACTGACTGATCAAATTCTAGGCTTGCTTGTGTTTGGTAGCAATCTGGAGATGGAATGAGATGCTAGCTGGTGACAAAGGGAATGTACACACAGCTCCCTCCCAACAGCAGGAATTAGAAAAGCACCAGGTGGAGTTTAAAAAATGCCCCTATTTTACTAAGTTCCATATGTTCTGCACACAGTTTCCCCAAGTCAGTGGGGATTGGAGCCCTTGGTGCAGCAAACAGGAATGAAGGAGAGCCCAGAGCGTCGCAGCTCTCCGTGAAGTGACCTCCACTTGTCTGAAAAGACCAAAGCACCTCAAAGCCACTTTACAAAACACACAAGTGGCTGTGTCATTGGCCACAGGTGGGCAAACAAGGAGAATTTAGAAACATCCAGCAATTCACCTCAAAGCTTTGCTCTGATGAGAGAAGAATCCTTTGCTCACATGAAGGATGTCACATCTGCCTGGGGAGCAGGCGCCCAGAAAACACAACTGAGCTCCTTGGCTCATACTCAATGGAAACTCTTTGGACTTCAAACACTTCAGCCATCAGAAGCAGGTGCCTCTGAGATAAATCTAGCTCCCTTTTCATTTTGTTTCATCTTTTGAAGCACATTTGAATAGTTCAATATTACAGCAGCCAGGGAGGAGAGCTATGCTTGTTCTCTCCAAGTCTTCAGACATATTTTAGGGGTAAGGGGAGTAATAGGAAGGAATTCATAAACTATGTGGAAGAAAGACTTATGGGCTTTTCAGCCACTGTGTTTGGGTTATTAAAATATGCTTTGTTATCTTCACACATGGTGGAAGTTTTATAAATTATTCTTATGGAGATGATACTTTATATTAATGACTGAAAAGCCCTAAAGTTAGATGACACTTTGATTGCTGCTTTCTCTGGGTAAGTAGCAACAATATCTCTGCTTCTTAGGAAAATGAATATTCACAATTTTCCCCAAACTAACCACTGCAGATATGAAGACAACACCAGAACTTCTCTTTGTTTTTCATAAGGTGTTCAGAGGCAACCCACCAAAATACATCAATGCACAAATTTGTGAGAGAACTTCTGTTCAAAGATGATGAGTGGAACTGTACAAAAGACCCAGAAATTAAGTCCTTTAACATGTTAAAATATTTTCTGTAGGTGGTTGTGCTCTGCCTCTGCTCAGGCTATAGAAGAAGAGACAGAAAAAAACCAACACATTCTTGCCTTGTCAGTCTGATCCAGGATCAGACTGACACAGCATCCAGCCTTGGACTGAAGGATCTTGTCTGATTTTAGGGGATTGAAAATATAGGGAAGACAGTTTGGGGGTTGCTTTTTCCCTCCAAACTTCCTGAAAATTTGGTTAAAAAAACCCAAAACAACGCACACATACAGACACATGGACTAGGGGTGTCTTTCCCAAACACTCTTTAAGTATTTTTATATCACAGTGACTATTTGATACTTGTATTTTATCTTCTAGGAATTCTAGCCATTAAGGGGAAAAAAAAAAAGAAAATAAAGTGTTTTGGAGAAAGAACTATAAGTATCTCAGTATCTATAACAGATTCTGAAGAATTTATCCTGCCAAAAATCAGGTAAGAGATTTTGAACATAAAAACATGATAGTGGATTTTGAATGCATAGAAAATATTCTTTTTCTGAAAGTAACAGGAATAAATTACTTTAGCACATAAAGTTATTAGTTTAAGAAGTGTTTGTAAGATACCTCATATGGATGTTTTTTCATCAGTTTTCAACAAGACATTAGTAAAGTCAAACTTATTTTCCCAGAAACTTGCAGAGCAAGAGTAAATTTAAACAATAAGTTATTCTCAATGCACTATGAAGTGCCTCACCACCGGACAGGGCTGGCAGATGCATGTGTACATTGGATGATTTTGAGTGATAAACATGTTTGGGGGTTTGGTTTAAGGCATACTTTCCACAGGATGAGATCTCTGATACCCATTATTTGTTTTGCTCTTGCCAAGTCAGAGAAATTCTGAGCACAATAATAACTGTTTAATCTGCTAAAACATTTACTTAATATTAGCAATACAGAGTGCTACTGAAGGCTGATACGAATGCAAAAATATTATGATATTTCCTATAAGACTTATATAAATTTCATTAGGCTCTTTAGAGAAAAAAAAATATAATTAAGAAAGTTATTTAGCTAATCATCTCTGCATCAGTATCACTAATATAG
This sequence comes from Taeniopygia guttata, assembly GCF_048771995.1. Lineage (NCBI taxonomy): Eukaryota > Metazoa > Chordata > Aves > Passeriformes > Estrildidae > Taeniopygia > Taeniopygia guttata. Next base: position 4,269,672 of record NC_133037.1, read on the forward strand.
AATTTTTTTAGGTCCAATATACACCAGGACCAGAGCAGGTCAGGTTGAATCCTATGTCTTTGCACTGCAAACCTGGTCACTGAAACCATACATGGACAGTCCAGTATCCAATGGCATCAACCTAATCTGTCACAGCCTTTCCCGTTTTGACATATAAGGATCCACTGAGAAACCTCAAGCTGCAGGATGGTGGGGCTGTGGTGGGATGTTTTTGGTGGTTTTGTTTGGTGGTTGGTTGGTTTTTTATTCAGATTTTTATCAGTTAGCCGCCTTTTAAAAAACTTATCTATAGATTTTATAGAGTATATTTATCCAAGTTGTTATGGCAATGGTACATTAGAAATTAAATGAAGTATTTGTTGGCATGACAAAATTAATTGTTGCCTAGGGTCTGGAACAAACAACAGTAGAGATAACATGCCACTAATATGGCTTGTTTGAAGTGACAGTACTGTATCAATTAAACTGGGGGCTGTGGTACACAGCCTGCCTAAGCTATCTAGCTCATGCTTGAGGATGAGAAACTTTACATTCTATGTCAGGGAAGAAAGGATAGGCTTGCTGTGCTAATGAGGAGCTGGAATTTACCATTTTTCTGTAATATACACTCACTTTCTTGTCCAGTGTTTTGTATTCTTGCTTCCTTCCTCAATTTGGAACATGAACAATATTTTTGTGCCCCCCACAGAAACAGCTCTATGGAAGTCTATTTTTCTTCCAGGTATATAGTGGACTAAATTAAGTTTTGTCTCAAGATAAGCATGAATCACAGTGCTGTAACATCACAGGAAAGGCTGGAGCTGCAGGGTTTCAGGCCATTGCCTAAAGCCCTTTCTTTAGGATTCCTGATCATGTCTCCAGTTTGGTAGTGCTTATAATCAAAAATTTGTGGCAGGGTGATCTCCTGACTAAGGGGTACAGAATCACTGAATTTCAACTCTGCAAAGAGGAAACGAAGGCCAGGACAGGCTTCTTTTGGAGGGATTTAGTTGGTGTATTAGCCTTAGCCCAGATCTTTGGAGAATAATTCATTTCATCTGCACTATGGACATAAATCTCTCTGTAAGGAGCATCACTAACACCACTCACAGGTGCTGTGGAAGCTTTTAACCCTTCAGGCTCAATGCAGTCAATGGACAAACTCAAGTCCCAAAACCTGTGAGGTGAATTGTGCTCAGCAGGTGAAGCATCCCAGGTCTGGCAGTGTGAGCCACATCTGCAGGAGAGAACCTTTCAGTCCCACTTTCCCTGAGTTTTAACCCTTGGTCCTGTGGAGTAAAGCCATAAATGTGACCCATGTACTTGTTCCAGCGTGTTACCTTAGCTGACACTGACAGATATTCAGAGATGAATTTTGATATGAAAACACCAAGGCTCTTATCTGTTGCCCAGAGAAAACACCTTTTACTTGAAAAATGCCCTTTTTAAATTTGTCATACATGGATGCAGCCAAGCCTTGTGAAGGAATGCACTTTTCAAACCATACATTCAAAACCAGAAATCAGCTGTTAGAAAGATCGGCACATGTAACATAATAGAAAAGATTTTGGCCCACAAGTGTGGCCAAAAACCAAAACAAAAGCAGAGTAGCTGTACAAAATTGTATTCCATCCTGTTCTAGGAAAGTTTCACCTCGATTGTGTTGCACACAGCCAAATTTTCCATTCTGTTGTGCTTACAGCATAATGTAGGCACTGAATGCAGCTATGATACCTTACAGGAACATTTAATAAAACATCCTAACTTTTGTGTCCATCCACCAGGACTGTGCTGCCAGGAGATATCATATTTACAATATAAAAGGGGATGTATTTTAGATTTGTCCCAATTAACCTTGTAACGAGATGTATTGGAGTGCTTATTAATGACAGTAATGAGATGCACACAGGACAATGTATAAAACATCATTGGCATATAAATTGAATTCATATACACAGATACCTTTATGCACTGGACATGGAGGGAAATTATGAAGAGGCAATTTTGTAGGGAAAAAAGGCTAATTAGAAAAAAATTCAATACTTTTCCTAGCTTGTATCCATCAATATTAGAAAACCTGTTTACCCACTGGCTGAGGAATTGTTTTCACTGCTTTTACCATACAAGTCACAAAACTAATTTTATGATGGTACTCTTGGAAGTATTTACTACAAACAGCAAATATCCATTATCCTTGAACTATGTATTGTTCTGTTTAATTTACTTCGGTATAGATGCATGATTTAGAAGTACATCTTCTCTCTCTCCTGAAAGCTACTCCAAATATAAGTTTATTTCTCATTGGCACAAGTTTTAATGACCTTATTTACAAAGATATTACTAGTCTAGATTGTGGCAGGCAGCATAAGAGCCCTAATTTTATGCCTTAAAAACTACTATTTTTAAGTTATGTGGGAAATGTCCACTTAAAATATGTAGATCTACTCACGTAAGTGAACTTATTCACATATTCAAGTGCCCTGTTCTATCATCACATATCTTCATTAAATTCATGGCTAAATCCCATCTAACTTGGAAAAAATCTAAGGTGTGTCATTAACAAAATGGAGATTTAAGAATGATGGTCATGGCCAGCAATAACAACAAACTGATTACCATGCTGAGCTTCATAATAGCATTTCACTTTCTTTTCATTATTGGAATTATAATAAACAGATAAATTACATCCACACATACACAAACAGGTAGGTAAGCATGGCTGAAAAAGTCAGAAAATCACTTTGTCAGGGGAGTGATTGCATCTCAAAGGATAACAGAAATTATGTACAGTAAAAGTAATAGCTCATGCATGACTTATGGTGATCAGGAGAGGCAGGAGGCAACTGAATAAAGCTTCAGATACCTCAGAGTTTTTCATATTATTGCGATTGTATCCTGCCGTGTTACTTATTACTTTTTAGAATACTAAATGAAAGGAAAGTATTTTTTCAGTGTTGTTTAAGTCTGAAAACCACCATACCTCCCCAATAACTTTAATTCCAGTCCCCCACTTTTTTTTTTTTTTTTTAATTAGCCAGAAGGGGAGGAGGAATAAAGGAATAAAAAATAAGTGGGAAGAAGAGGGAAAGGCAGCAACAGTCTTGGAAGAACTTCATGCAGTGGGTCAGACAAGGTGCAGAGGTGAAGGACAGGCCTCCAAAATAGCAGAGCCTGTCCTCTGCCCCATCCCTCTCTGCAGGGCTGCCTGGCACTGTCCAAGGGAAGGCACCCAGGGACCAGGTGCCACCAATCCCTCCCTCAGCCAGCACTGGGGAGGGGTCAGGGCTGCTCAGCACCCGAGTCAGACCCCAAAGGGGGTTCCTGTCGCTGTTGGGGCAGGACGGGAGTGAAAGAACTCCAGTCAGAAGGTTGGATGAAGTGAACTTAACTGATTTATTTCAAATACAGCCCTCTTTTATAGAGAGCATCCTGCAGACTAATTTCATTGGTCTTAAAGTAAAAACATCTCACACCACTGGTGCGCTCTGAATGACACATGGTGGCATATCTACATATCTATAAACATTGTGAACAACAAGAGAGAGAGAGAATTATTTACATTCCTTTCCAACTCTTTCCCAGGCTCTAGCCTGGCAGAAACCTCTCCTTTCTCTCTGACTGAACTGAGAATAGCCATAGGTTTCCCCCAGGATCTGTACAATATTTAGCAGAAGGATCCCTTGCCTAAGGAGACTGTAATCCACATGGACAAACAACAGAAGAGGCCACCCTGGAGACCCACTGAAGGGAAAAGGTCAAGTCCTCTGGTCAGTGCACCATAATGAGCCAGTGATCTACGCTTTCACCATATGGATTTAAACTAAACCCATGTAAAACCAGTATTTTCCCCCTAATGCAACAGCTTCTGCTCAGCAAAGGTTTGAAATCTGCGCTGTGAAGGGAGGGGAGTCCGTTCCCAGAAACTCTTATCTCAGACTGGTGCCTCTTTTCTGAACTGCCATGGAGTTTCTAAAGTCTACAAAACTCAGCACATGATCGCAAAATGTTCATTATCACACCATGTGCTGTTTGTTTCAAGTTCATCCTCTGAGCTGCCTCAGACAGGTTTGGGGGAAGGTGTCTGGGTTTTACACTCCTCAAAGATTTTACTGCTCCTTCATTTAGGGCTTTAAATATGAGCTGATGGCCGCTGTGCACAGTATCTTAACTTCTCCATTTTATTATAGAATATTACACTGGTGAAATGATAAATGCAAAGCAAGGCATGACTGAGTGACCAAAGTACTGGGTTGGGACTGCCTAAACTGCCAGCTCCATGGGAGTGTATCAGCAGTGTCAAGACAGCTCTTTTCCCTCAACTTAAATAAATTAAATCCAACATAAACAATTACAAGTTTTTTTTATTAAAGTCTTTTTGCACTTGTTTTTGGAAAGAACTTGTTAGTATGGCCAAGTCTATTACCACTTTTAATCTTTTTTTTGCAAAATAAAATTTATTTTAGTGCTCTTGCTTCAAGTGTCACAGCCATATGTTATTTTGTAGAAAGCTGTAGGTTTCCCTTTATCTGGACTGCTACAGACCTGGGCTTGGCACCTTGACATACTGCAGGCCCCATGTTCAGAATCAAGTGGGTGGTAAAGTCCACTGATATCTCCTTTACTTTATACTCAGGGTTTGTAGAAGTTTTGCTCAATTTCTTTTCATTTAGCAGAACAGAAAGCTCTGACTACTATCACCACCTCCCCTTAATATGCAGTTATGAGTGAAAACAGGAGGTCCAGAAAAACAATTAGCAAGCAGTCTAATTGCAATTGATACATCAAATGCCAGCAGATGAGTAGCATTTGAAACCAAAATATGCGTCTCATAAATTCTAGTTTTTACTTCAGGGATTTGTTTGTTCTTTGCTGATGAAAAATCACAGCTAAGGAACTAAGCACAGAAATCTTGCTACTGAACAACAAAAAAGCTAAATTAGCTATTGAGTACCCATTGCCAAGGGCAATACATTCAACAGAGGATATGATGATGACAGATGAATCCTCACCACACTCTCAGTCTACAAAATAAGTGCACAATGTCTTAGATAGTTTCACTCATGCTCAAGTCACCTTCCTTCCACAGCATCTGCTTGCTGCTCTATCAGTGAAAGCCAATAGAGGTATGGTTTCCCATCATTAATATGACAGAATCACTCCAGTTTTCAGCTGGCAGCACTGGATTTTTTTGGCTGTTCATGTCTTTTCCTTTCCTGCTCCTCCTTCGTATTTATCTTTTCCCCTGGAAACTTTATTTTCTTCCTTTCGCCATTTCCCCTATTACTGTCCCTTGAGCTAACAGAGATTCCTTCACCTTTAACATCCATTTTTCACCTTTCACAAAGGTTGTTTTTTGTTCCAGACAACCATAGAAATGAATCAATGACAGCACAAGGTGACTTCATTCAGTCCAGCATCTTTCAAACAGGTTCAAAACACAATCCAGTGATGAGCAACACAATGTCAGCATTAAAAAACAAGAAAAGACTGGTGTGGGTAAGACTCATTCCTGAGTATTCAAAAGCCCAACAGGAGGACAAGTTTGTGAACCTTGTGGTGCTGGGTCCTCCTGGAGAAGTTGATTTTTCACGAAGTGAGAAGCTCAGGTAATCCATAGCCACCCTAACTGCACCCTCAAATGGACAATTTCTGCTGTCAGTCCAGGGGTACAGCATCTATCAGCCAAAAAATGCCATCCATTACGTACGCTAAAACACCATAAATTTCACCTGTCTCCATGTTTTTGCTTGGGATGTAAAAGTCCTGAAGCTGCTCCCGGGCTTGGCACGGGGCCTGGCTAGAAAAACACGTCGAGGCCATTCCTGACACAGGGACAAACTCACTGCCTTCCTCACCAGCACAGCCCCAACCACAGCCATGCCTGCACAGAGCAATTACTCACTCTGCTCTGAGATTCAAATCACACTTTCCCTTTAAGCTAAGCAAGCACATTCTTAACAAAGCCATCAAACCCATCAACATGCTTGCTAATTATTAGGAAATAAAACCATGGCCCATGCTCCCAGGATTCTGAAATTACCAGAGACCAATAGCGAGATGCAGCAGGAAGCGCATGAAAGTACCTTTGTTAACGTCCTTTTTATTCCTTCATCAAATTCATTTTGTTTAGAAAGAATATTTCTCCCTATTTTCTTTTGCCAGATAAGCCCAGAACTGGGGAGCTTTTTTAACAAGGGCTAACAAACAATGTAGAGCTTTGGAAAGAAACCATGTTTAGACAGGCAAACCACGGATAACAGCGATATTGTGTGTGTCAGGCAAGAGAAAGGAGGGACTACAAACTAATAATGACAGAGCTATTTATTACTGAATAACCAGCCTCTAATTTTAGAAACATAAGGTCTCCTATTTTCTATTGTTCATTTTAATTAGTATTTTCCCTAAATAGTCTCCCTCTTCCTATATGCTATTTATACAATTGCAGAGAAAATATAAAGTACATGCAATGTTAGCAGAATGGCAACAAAACATGCTATGAGTGGTATGGGAGCTGTGCATTGTCTGCAGCAGGGACAATCTAGAGAATGATTTTGTCTTTTGCAACAGGACATTTTTATTTCCTTGTGAAGAAAATATTTGGCCTTCAGTATCCCACCGTAGCACTCCATCCCATAGACACAGAGTGAAGTACTTTGAACCCCTTAAGTAGGACGAAGTAGGTAAATATTTCTGTGAAGAACAGCCTTGAGCAGCTGGAGGAATCAGCCCTGAACTGGTCTCTCTCTCTCTTTAAAATTCCTCTAGGTTTTTTTTTCCTTACCAAGCTGACAAAATGCTTGGCAGTGGCTCAGAGGCTGGTGCACTGCAAGATATCCTGCCTTGCTGTTTCCTTGCACTTCCCTCATCTGCTGTAACCACTTGTTTCTTGACATAAGTAGGTGAGAAACGTGTGATTTAATATGCAGGGGCCCTCAGCTACGCCCTTCACTCACACAATGAAGGGCATTTGGGAAAGGGATATCTTCATCATGGGCAGACAGGGTTTGTTTACCCTCAGAGAACCTAAGTATGCTATTCAGAATTATGTTGGATTTCTCCTTCCTCTTCCTCTAAGACAGCACAAAATTTTCTATCTGATGACAAGTCAAACAACCATAAAAATGGCTGCACTGGGCAAAAGTCCTTCTCACCCTGGGTCTGTCCCCACCTCCAGACACAAGTTGATGCCTGGGCAGCAAACAATGACAGGTCAAGCTTAAATAAAACTTCTTCCCTTAAATACCACTTAACTCTGGTTTTACTGATATGCAATTTCCTTCTTTTAACAGCAATCTGTAGATTCCTACTCCAAGAACGTGTCCTGTCTACACCTGGACTCATGGAAGCCCTTTCTGTGAGGAGCTTCTCATCTGCAAAAAAACCTCTAAATTTTTTGTGTGCTTGAACTCCAATCTGCTAAATTATTTTGAGCTTCACCTGTGATGGCCTTGTATATAGGGACTTGAGAGCAAATTTTTTTACTAGAGCACATATTTTCTAGGCACTCTCCAAAAGTTCCAATGCCCTCACTCTTATTACTGCTAATATAAAATCCAGAATAAAGGAAAGTAAAGCAAATAGAAGTGGCAAATGTAAAAGAGAACCCAAAAAAAGTGCAAACTGGCTTCCTGTAGGAAAATGATGCTGCAGGGTGCCTCTGCTCGTCTGTGCCATCCCCCTACCACACACATTTCCATAGGCAATGATTCTGACACTATCAGCTCTTAAAAATAGAAATAGGAAAAGTGTGTTTGGTTCATAATGCAGGGGCTCCAAAAAAACCAAAAAGAATTCAGCTAGAACCAAATTTTACAGATCAATGTAAAATGCTACTAAAATGCTTCTGATTTGATTCAAACTCAAATATTTAAATTTAGTGCATCTCCAAGTCTTATAAATGCATCTCCCGGGAGGGAAAAACAAATAAATAAACACAATCTGTAAAAGCAGCGTAGATCTCAGCATAAAAGACAAGGGAAAAATGGGTTTAAACTGAAAGAAGAGGAATTTAGAGGATGTGAGAAAGAAGAGGAATGCGAGAAAGAAATTCTTCCCTGGCACAGGTTGCCCAGAGAAGCTTTGGCTGGAAGTGTCCAAAGCCAGGTTGGACAGAGCTTGGAGCAACCTGAGATAGTGGAAAGTGTCCCTGCCCATAGCAGGGGGTGGAACAAGATGATTCTTTAATTTTAATTTCCCTTCCAGCCCAAACCATTCTGTAGTTCTATGACAGAATGTTCTTCCCCGGGCTGCTCGACCCCCAGGACCCCCCTGCCTGCTGCACCCCGAGGGTTTTCTAGAGAGCATTTCCCACCGCCAGGACCAACTGCAGTTGGCTGCTCTTCCCTAAGTGACAGGAAAGCAGGAAAGGCAGTCCATGATGGGATGTTTTGCCCTGGGGCAGGACTGAAGCTCGCATGAGGACTCAGGCGTTTCCTTCATTGACAGACTTGCTTCAGCCTTCGCCAAAAGTGCAGCGCGAGAGCTGGCAAAAACCAGCCGAAATTCAGTTTCTGTTGTGTTGTGCCATGATCCTCCATGAACTATTGGTGCCAAGTTTTAAGCAACTCCATGTGCAGCGTTTTGTAAATCACTTCCAGATATGCAAATAGCATCATTAAAACATTTGCATATACCCATAAGTTTCTGCTCCAGGTCCATATGCCCAGGCTGTAGGAGAGGGCAGAAAATAACACCTCAGCATGGCATGAGGCAGGTACGTGCATGGAGGGCGGGGAGCAAGGGGAGCAGGAAGGTGCAGAATGTCTCTGGCTGCCCTTTTAGAGCTGCTCCTGGACCCCCAGGAGCTAAAAGCTATTTTTCAAAGGAGAAAAATGCAAAACACAGCCCCTCCCCTTCTCTAGACAAGGAGCAACTGGCCTGCGTGAATGGTCTGTGACATCTCCAGTGATGGGGACACTCGTCCACAGACTTGCACAAAGGTGATGGCTTTAACCACTCATCCCATTTACTTTAATGCTCTCCCACTCTGCAAGACCTTGTAGCATCCAGGCGCCCTCAGCTAACAAAATGCAGCAGTAAAACTTGAGAAATATGTTTGCAGAAAGAAGAAAACCAGCCATGTGCAATGTGGAGAGTCATTGCAGGGGTACAGACCACAGGGACCTCTGAGGAAATGAGAACTGGGGTGGCTTAGTTTTAAGAAAACAAGTCAGACAGGGCATTGGAGAGCAGAGTCAAACACATAAAAAGCTGCTGCAAAGAAGCAAGGAGGAATCTATTTTCCATGCCCATGGCAGAGAGGAGAGGCAGTAATAGGATTAAATTGAAGGAAGAAAGATTAAGGTTAAACATTAGGGAAAATTACTGAACAATGAGGCTAAGGAAGCACTAGAATAGATTGCTTGGGGAGGATGGAGAGATTGACCCTAGAGGTCTTAAAAAATAGATTAGACAAGTGTCCATCAGATCTGACAAGTACAGGTGGTCTTGCCTTAAGCTGGAGAGAGGGGGAAGATGGGACTGATACGTATCCTGCAGCCTGGGGAAACAGGCAGCACACGAATCCTATCTATCAAAGCCCAAACTGCAAAATTATTTTAAATAATATTTTAAAACTACTAAGAACTGTCAAAAATTGTAGCCCTCCTGGAGAAAAAATCCCCAAACAACATATACATTTTTATTCACAATGCTCTTCTAATTGTATCACAGCCCTGATTTTAGTCTTCACTGGTTTAGGTTTTTAGGTTTTTTGTATCATCATTCATGCTCTGATGAAATCATTGGGATTTTCTCAAAGTTATAAAGTGGTAATTTTGAAATTATCACTTTAAAATGGGAACATTTTTATTATGATTTTCCTAAAAATAAAAGCATCAGGAAAATAAATAATTTCATTGACTAATAAAACTGGAAAATTTTAATTTTTTTTTGTTTCCCCTCAATTATCTTCAATAAATGCCAGTTAGGTACTTCAATCACTGAAGTCATAAAATAGAAAAACAAGCTGAAACTGCTAAATTATAGTTGACAACTACAGTTTGTCAACTATAGTTGATAGTTGAAAAACTATCTTTTAGCCCAGCTCTATCGTGAAATGTAAATACACATCCTGTAAACCCTTCAACACATGCCTATGTCCATAATGACCATGATTATCTGGCCATAATATCATATCCCTTAACTTTCTATAACATGCATATTTGAGAAAATAAAATGGGCAAACCCACTGTACAGAAAAGGGAAACCAAACTGTGCAGCATTTGTTTAAAGAAAAAAAAAATAAATAACTTTTTGGACTTCTTATTCTCCCCAGTTCCAGAGCTATTGCAGAGCTGAGTATTACTAGCCATATTTTTGACGAATAAACCAAGCCTGTGCAGCTCACCCTGTCCCACACAAAGAAGCAGAGTCTGGAGAAGAAGCTGTCAGAAATTTTGGAGGTGTTTAATTCAATGAGAATTTTCCATCCACTCCCATGAAACCAAGTTTTCTCCCCAGATCTGCTGTTGCTCCAACAAGTGAGGCATGCTGTCATGCAGCTTCCCTTACTCAGACATACAGACCTAACACAGATGAGTCTATTTATGGATGATTAGAAATAAATCTACAGAACAGAGTCCTAGAAAAAAGTAGAGGAGGGATTTGCCAGTGCAAACAGGTGCAGAACGTCGTCTGGAGGGGACCTGTGCTGCAAAATGAAGCATTTTGCAGGATGGTATTTGAGATAAAAGTGTAGAACAGTTTACATTTATGTGTAAATGATCAAAGAATCCTAAACAGACTAGTGAGGCTAATTTTTGGCTTGGACATCCACATGGAAAAGACTGTCAGGTTCACTGCAATCCTCATTAAACAAGAGCAGTGACTGGTGTGGCTTCTGCAGACCACTACTCCTGCCTGTGCAGAAAGCACTGAGCATACATTGGTTTCTTTTCACAAAATCACTTTTGTTGTTTGATTATAACAACTGAACTAATATGATATAAACAGAATTCACACTGCCAACTTCATAAACAAATCTTTACCCTTGGCCACAAAACATCTCCAAAAGCAGCACTCCTGCCTGGCATTAACTCATTCACAGTAGCCTGTTGAAGAAAAACTTTCTACCACCTTGAAGTGAAGAACATCTGCTCAAAACCCAGCCACTGCCCTCAGAATAACAAACCCACAATTGCCAAGGTGAAGATCTCAGCCCACTGCCTCATGGCAGTATTTCTGCCCAAGGGGCACACTCTTCAGACAAGCAGATTTTTCTTGAGGGTCCCAAACAATAGGAAGGTGCATAAGTGCTAACATGCCAAGAAGAATAAGTCTGAATTCTGAAAGAGGGGATTTCAGAAAGCTGGGTCTCCCCCTTCCCTATCCCTGGAAGAACAGGGAAAAGTGCACAGCCCCCCAGCTGACCTGCCATACCTTTCCTCTTTAATCAGATCGAAATATTTAAATAAGGGCATAGCAAAAAGGCATCATTAAAAAAGCAGGGCACACTAATTCTTGAACAGAAATACATAATTCATAACGAAAGTTCTCAGTTTGTCAAAACCCTTAAATTCCTAATGCTCCAAATTCTTTGTGAGCCATGTCCTGTATGACAGGTTCAATATGACACATCCCTGCGGCACAACCTTCTGCCTGCACTAACAGGTCTAGTGGATAGCAAAAGGGACTTAGGACTGGCCTTTTAAAAGAAAACACGATTCAGATTACTCATCTAAGAGAACTAGTTATGCAAGTTTCTGTGTCAAAAGAGTTTCTGGAGGAAGAGTGATCTGTGAAAACAACATTATAATTTGTTCTACAATTAAAGTAACTGTAGGAGTAGGCATGTTCTGTTGGAACTTGGTTTTGGTAGGAAACGTGGTCAACTAGCAGAAGATCTGGCTGTGAAGGTCTGCCCAAGCCATTCCAGAGCTGGTATAATGTGCAAATGGTCCAACTCGTATACAAACGCAACTTTTATACACATTCCTGACTGATTCCTGCACTGAGAAATCAACATTGAGATCCTGAGGTGTTTGCTAGCACTCGGCAGGGTGGAACTTCAGTGTTGTGCTGGTTTTAAAAGAATCAACAGATTTTTGCTGTCTGCAGAATGGAACCACCACTGCTGCATCTCTGTGGTGTGACAGAGAGGAAGAAAAGCATGTGCCAGATATCCATTCAGGATATTGACCATCTTTGGAGTTCAGCTTGCCTTTGACTGCAGAGAGAAACAAAAAATGGGCCCTTGAGAACGATAAAGTAAAAGGTGATAAAAACGAAACAAGATGAATCACTGAAGACCTCATAGAAAAAATATACCAGAATAGATGGCCATCCAAAGCTATGGAAAGATGAATTTCCAGCATGGAAAAAAGTGCTAAGCAAAGCACAACTACACCAGGAAAAACATTTTACTAGGACCACATTAAAAAAAAAAACAAACCTGAACTATTTTAAAAACCAGTTTTCAACAGTGCTGCAAACATCTCAAAAGTTTAAAAGGATGATTCTTCTTATTCTCCATATATTACCATATCATTTAGCACAGAATAAAGACCCATCAGTTTAATTATACAGCTAAAGACAGGTGGTTGTTGTTGTTTGCTTTGATGGTGATGCACTGCAACAATAAACAGGCCTGTTATTTCTATATTAGCATATGGGTTCTTTCTTTGATGATATAACACATGTGGTTACAGTGTATGTTGAACTGGAGAAAATACTTCCTGGAAACATCACCACAGATTTAAGATTTCAAATTTAGAACAACAAAAGCTCTGCTTGAGTCCCCTGTTGTTGGAAGGAACAGCAATTAATTATCAAAAATGGAACCAAAACGTTACCATCAATCCTGCTGACAAGAGGTGCTGGTGGTTGCAGTGGACAGGGACAATGATGCACATATCACAGGGCTACAGACAACTTCTGAATTACAATTACACCAGGAAACTCACTACAAATATCACAGATTAATACCACTGAAAAACATTATCAGGACTGGCTTGAAACATATGTTGGGGGGGGGGGAATAAAACATGCACACCAACTTTGGAAGAGATGCCTGCCCAGGCAACATGTATGTTTAAAAATTTCACATTTCTGAAGTCTGTGCAAAGAAAACACCAAAAAAACCCCAAAAACAAAACCAAAACAGAAAACCAAAAAGCAACCAAACTAAAAACAAAAATCTTGTGCTCTGCTACTTTATTTAAGATATTTAGTAACAAATGTTACTAATATTACTAATACTTACTAAGAAAAAGTGTCCAGTTAGAAATTTTTGAAGTGCAAGTTGAAGAAATGCACCCCCAACTAAAGAACAATCTGTACACAGGAAATGGGGAAGAAATAAAGAGGAATAAATTTGGAAGGCGATAATTAAAGTAATGTTAAGAAATCCTATAAATATAGATTCAAAGATGGAAAACTCGGGAAACAGACTTCAGTAGTTGGTGTATCTTATTCTCAGTCCGGGTTCCATCAGTGGATCTCAAAGCAGTTTACAAATATTAACTGATGAACTCTTTTGCCAAATTCCCATTGACAAAAATCACATCTGTTAATGCAACTAAGTAATGGAATATAGTTTTAGTCATGAAGATTCGAAAAGCTTTTGGATGTTCAGCTTCAAAATATCATCTCTAAAGGTTTTCTTAAGTTGCTGGCCTGGGAAAGGAAGGTTTGCTGGCTGCTCCTAACACATACAATTTCCATCAGCAGGGAGTTTTTATCAGTCCTCCAGTGTCCCAATGAAAAGAGTACTGATCAGTGAGAATAACTACGTGACACAGACCTAATGGCCCCTTAATTCAGTCCTTACTTGTTAGATATTAAATAGCTGAGCTTGGAATTACAGCATGCTTTAGGTTCATTGCTCATATCCTCATCTGCTGTAAACTGGCGTCCTCACTAATTTCAACAGGGTTCTAACACTTTATTCCAGTTGAATAACAGGACAAATATCACTTATGAAGATCCTCACTGTGGTCTCATAGCACACAAAATTTAAAAGTCACTCTATTTTAGATAGCCACTGTTAAAACGACAAAAAAAGACACAATATAGCCTAGAGTGGCATAATAGTATTCTGTGATTTTGCTACCTCGACATCATTTACCACTTCTGCTACAACCTCCTTTTTTCTTTGCCATGTTCCCATTCTTCCAGAAAATAAAATCTATAATATGTAATAATTTAGAATTAATATCTTGATTCCCTAGATCCTTTAATGAATTCAAATGCACCTAGGGAATCCAACCAAAGACATCTGTTCATGAATAGTGAGAATTATTACCAAGTCCTGGTGGAGACGGCAAGATGCCATCTCTTGCTGAAGTACCTCCCAGCTGAGAAATCAACTGTCTCCTGGCTGAATTTCCTTGTGTCAAGGTTTTCCAGTGTTATGTCTCTCAGGATTACTTACTAACAAGAACTCCCTCCCAAACTTTTACAACCCCCAGAAATCAGGAAGACGAGCCTGGCATTCTTTTTGTTGTCCAACTACACGTGCATACTACCTTTACCATATAAAATAATGATGGCCTCAATTAATACTAATTACTACTCCAAACTTTCACAAATCCCTTTTTAATCATCTTTGGGTTTAACTGATTTACCCTAAACCCCTCTGACTGCCAAAAAATTAACATTTCATTAGACAAATCATAACCTACTCCCTATTCTCCAAAATCCAACCCATCTGGAAATATTCTACCTCATCAAATGTCAGACTTGCACAGTATAATGGAAAACTACTTTTATTTAAAAACCACACATCCATACACATAGCAAGTGTGATGCATCTAAACTTGGAGATGCAGATCTAGAAATATCAGCACACCCACATCCCACCCACCACTCACTACATTCCAGAAGATGTCCACTGCCTTTACCAGTTGCCATCTTACTTCTTCCTTACTCTTTGCAGATCTTCTCTCCCCCTTCCAAACATCCATCAGAGATTAATTTACCTCTACTGTCAGAAATGTAAACCATCAGCAGCTTGTTATATTGAAGAGGTTAAATGAAACTTTTGACATGACTTGTGTTTAAAATCCATCTTTAGCTGATGGCATGTCATCAGCTAGAAAATGTGTAATCAGGAGAGCAGACCTGAAAGTCTGAAAAGTCAGAGAATGCAAAGTTCTGCTGGAGGCTTTTCTTTCCTCTTTCTTTTTCTTTTTTTTTTTTTTTTCCTTTAATTTAACAAGTTCTAAAATATATTTTCTATTTTTGGCTTCAAGTGTGGCTATGGTCTGAACAGTGACTGTGTAAAAATGGCACCTTCCTACTCAAAAGATCTGCTCCTTCTATGCATTCTGAGAAAAAAAAAAAAAAATAAAGCTGCTTCAGAAAATCTATGGGCCCAACCTCCAGATGGATAATCAAGGTATGGGAAGCAACATCCATTCAAGACCTGCCCCTTGGTTTTCCTGCTTTGTATTTTGTTAGGCCCACATAAGTAATAGACAAAGATGTATGTGTTTTGATCTTTCTCTAAATTGTCATTTTGTCTGTGGTTGGTTTGGTTTTGTCTTTTTACAAGATCCTGCTTGCAGCTGTCAACAGCACATCTGATGGTACAGGAAGGATGGGACAATTACAATGTTTTGTTCACACACATCCCACATTACATATCAGGCTAAGGAGCATCTCTTGTGCCTTCCAGCACCCAGAGTGCTCAGGCTCACTTGGGATTTTACCCAAATTCTACTTGAAATCTTATTACCTCATCATGCATCTTGGCTGGACCTTTATGTCCCAAACACCAATCTCAAACCAGGCTCATGGACAAAAATGTTGAGGAACAAATTGCAGTGAGCTTCTCTACCTTCAGATCATGGTCCAAACAGTCCAACACATGCAGCTAGTCCCTGAGCATCCCTTACACCCCTCTGCATCCCTCACACTGATCAGATCATGCATGAAGGATGATGATCATGCAGGAGGGCACTGCAGGACCACAGAGCCCAGGCAATCTGCTTTGCCCCCAGCATGCAAAGCCACTAATTTTAGCTCAGTCTGCTGTTTTTGCTGGTTCTTATGAAGACACTGAGGACCCTGTTTCACAGCCAGCAGTACAAATCTGGTGCTCACACCAGCTCCTCACATCTCCCCACTCCAGGAGCTCTCCCTGCATGATTTCTAATGAACCAGCAAGAAACAGCAACTGCAGAATCCCAAAAGACCTATTCCTGTTGATTGCCAGACTACAGCCACCATTTAATCCCTACACCAGCTCCTCTTTGACCCCACTGGCTCAGAGCCAAATCACCTCCAATTCATCCCCTGACCTATGAAGCACAGATTTGGGATGTTCAGCCCCTGTTTGATATTATACGTGTTCTGATCTGTTCAGTGTTTTTTTTCATGCTTTCTGACTCACTTTTATCCATAGTACTTTCATTCCTCACTAAATTATCCCAATGCATGTCATTAAAATATCTCATCATCAGAGGTATTATTCCACTTTCTACCTCTTTTACCTCGTGTGGATTGATTAAATCAGCATGATGGTAGCTGAGTAGTGTTTAGGACTCAGTGTGACCACATCTGATTTGTTCATAAAGGATTTTCCTTTCTCTGGATGCCAGGGGGGTGCAACCTGATGTTCACTTATTAGTGCCTTTTCTATTTAGAAAATCAGTTACCGAAATTGTTCCAGGTTAGTTTGTTTAATCAAAACCACCAGATAAAATTAACACAATATTGACAGAAAGAGAACTTTAAACTCCACAACTGTGCCAGTATTAGCTGCTCCAAGGTAATTCTTGAAGTCTTGTTCTAACTTGCAGCAAACTTGGGATAATAATACCTTAGTAATAATAATACCTTAAATTTATACAGCAGTTGTTCTCCAGAACTATCCAAAGGCACTTTAGTGACTATATATAGTCATTACTTCACCTACCACCAGACTGAGGCTACCTTAGGATGGAACAAAGCACTCACTTCCAGCACGCTGCATCTTTTAAAATGAGATCAGAAAAGAAAAATAAATTCTCCATTGTTTCAGGTAACCAGTTAAGTACACAGAGAGCTGATCTCCAGGAGAATATTCAAAGGAGAGCTCACCCCAGTCCTGGGCAGTGTTTCCATACTTGGTTAGATGTCCCAAGTGCCTGGGATATTTCTGTTTTCTATGTACATAAAATACCTGTTGTCTCTCTTAGAGGGGATGTCTCAACCTGCTGCAAACCCACAAAAGGAGGATAGTGGCCAGAAGACTAAATTACACCTCAAAGCCCTTAGAATTAATGTCTTTTCCATCTTATCAGATGGAAAGATAAGAGCCATGGCTTCCTGATATTTGCAATTCCAAATTTTCTGAGTGTTCAGTTGTTTTCATGGTAATTTGCACCAAAATTTGAGCCTTTCACCATGTGCTTGTCACTAACTGCCTTGCTGATAAAAGTGGGAAGATTTCATCTTGTTCCTAAGTCCCTGCTTGCAAAAATACCTCTTTTTCTGCATGCAAACAGCAGAATTTGTTGAGAGAGAAGCCTTATTTCTACATGTGCTCTTCTCTCTCTCTCTCCCGCCCGCCGCAGTCCCTACATGGCTACTCGGTTTCTTGGCTCCAGCAGCCACCAGCAAGTTAACAACATGTCCCCCTACATGCTTGGCGAGGCTCCACGACGTATCTGCTGGCCCATTCTCCTGCTTGAGAAATGCTAAAAATCATTGCTGGCATTTACATGTCTCATTGCTGCGCTGCCATCGGCCCAAACACTCCTCCTTCCCTTCCCTTCCCTTCCCTTCCCTCCCCAGGCAGCAGGAGCATCCTGACCCAGCCTCATCTGGGAATTCCAGCCTGGGGATTGAATGGCCAGGCTTGCTGGAAGCCTGCTTCTGGATACAGGGATTTGCACAGTAGAAGGGTGGCCTGTAGCGGAGAGAGTCATGGCAAATTATGGGATGCACCACGATTTACAGCACCGGGGATCTGCCACGAGAAACTGCTTCAGCCATATGGTCTCGCTCCAGAAATAAACTCATTACACCAGATAAATACTGTTTCTGGGCATAGTGGAAGCATTTATCCTCTCTGGAAAGATGCAACATGCCTCAGGACATAGCAAGAAGCCTGGGATCAGATGACCCAGCTGTTCTCACCAAGTGGTATCATCCTGGGCTGGTTGGTCCTTGTAAAATCTCCACTTCCTATTGTCTCCACACAACCAGAAGGTCTTGCTGCCTAAACCTTAATCCCATTTGGATGTAGGCAGCCAATGGAGCTGGAGCAAGGCTGTATTTAGCCTTTTATGGTCAGACTGAACCAGAGAACAGCCTAGTTAAGGCATTTTTCCCCACAATTGAGGCACATGCAATTAGATGACGGCAACAGCATTACAGCATTGGGAAAATGCTTGATCAGAGCTCTCATACCTGTTGGAGCAAAGTCCCCATGAGATGTTTACAAATGGTTTGTCAAAGCAGAGCCCTAAGCATGCACATGGCACCCTTTGGAGGCACTGCCAGCACCAGTTAAGGTGGTGGCTTCATTTGTAATACACGATTTTCACACTTGCTGCTCTGTGGAGTGTGTGAGGTGGCACCAGACTCTGGTGGCATTTGGTCCCACGGAGGTGCCACGAACCTGTTGGGGCACCTGATGTTGGCAGTGAGCTGTGAGTGTCACTGCAGGGCCAGCACTGCCTCTGAATGGAGCAGGACCTGGATGATTAACTCCTAAAGGAAGGCTGCATTGTGCTCCAAGGTAATTTTACTCTGGCATTGATTTGAGGTGCAATTTGAAATTCATGACAATCTATGTAAATGTGCTTGTGACACTGAAGAGACACACAGTGCGGATTATGCGTGACATCTTAAGAGCACACAGATTTTTTCATAAATACTCATACACTCATACAGTGTCTGCCTTTTAGACATCCTGGACGTTCTCTGGTCTCGGGTTACATCCATCACGTTTTAAATAACCCCCATGATTATATCAATACAAAAGAATTTAGTTTGCCTTCTAATTCTATCTGCAGATTCAATAATCTTCTCCGTGTAAATGTAGCAGAGAATAAGATATTTAAGGGTCACAGGTACTGATCGTCCATCTTTTAAAGTGGGAAATGTAAGAGGAAATGGAAACGGTGAGGAGGGGAAAGGAAATGCTGGAGAAAGGAGGAGAAATCAGCCCTCCCTCCCTTGCTTTATTTTCCCTCTGCATTGATAAGGCTCCTTGACCACAAAGAGGACAGTGGTGATATTCTGCTGTTTCTTAACACAGCATGGCCTCCCAAATGTCAATAAAACAACCAAAAAGGAGAAATAGGGACAGTGATCTAAAGCAGACAGTATGCTGACACTATAGGTAACCCTAAAGGGGTTAAATCCAAAACGAGTTACAGAAAGAGGCTCTTTCATGAGTGAGATAAATATGACTAAAGCACTTTTACTAGAGACAGTTAAAAATAAAACCTTAAAGAAGAAAAACCTGCATTCATTTTACCCGACAGACACTATTATTTCTAGATATTTCAGATTCATTTGCAAGTCAGGAAAATTGCGGCTGGGGGGGGGGGGGGGAAGAAAAAAATTTCCCCAATCCCATTTACCAGCAGAAATTCTACTGTGTTGAGTCATAAACTGCCCCCTTGCCTCAGCTGTGTTCGGCTCCGGAGTTAAATCTATCCTTGCGCTCTCTCCTCAGCTCATTAACACGGGGATATATTTTGGATTAATTAGAGCAATGCTCTCACGCAGTAACAACCAGTTGTTTTCTGGCCGGGCATTGTGCTGTCCTGGCGCACAGAGATGCTCGGGGCGGTTTTCCAGGCCCAAGGAGCGCGGAGCCGCTTCCCGGCTTTGCACCGTTCGGCGATGCCGGCAGAGGGCAGCCAAGCAGGAATAATCCCAGCCGAGCAGGGATCCTGCCTCCAGGTACTCCTCACATCAAACAACCGGCCTATAAACACTATTTTCCCCCCCCTCTCCCGTTTTTCCCTCCCTTCCCTACGCGCGCATCCCCGGCAGGGCAGCGCGCTGTTCTTACCCAGCTCTCTACACCTGAAGAAGAGGCACTGCACTGCCCAGGTGGGATTTTTAAAAGATATATTTACTAGAGGAAAAAAAAAAACCCACCCATCCTGAGAAAGTGACCACCAGAGTGGTAGCTGGTGTTTGCAGAACTTTCCAGACTTACTGCGTGATCCATCTCTAACAAACAGCATGAATAAAGTCGTGCTTTTTATCTTCAAATTATAGCAGCAAACAAAGGGAAATGTGGTTTTGCACTGGAAGAACTGGTAGATAAATCCTCTCAGGAGGGCTAAGGCCTAGGGATCAATCTTGAAAACATTCATTCATGGAAAGCTTGAGGCTTATGACAATCCTTCATGGGCATCTTCTACAGATATTTATAAATACGAACATACATATAAAATATATGTGAGCACAAACTTTCTTAATCCTTCTTACTAAATAAAAACTTATTATCAGCCATCAGAAAAGAATGTGACATACACAACAGCAAAATAACACTAAAACATCAGCTATGTTAGGGAAAAACATTCAGACTATTCCTAGGAAGTTTCAGGCATCAAGCTGAGAGGCTCTAAACTACTGGGAATTTTCAGCATAGTTAGGAGTAAATGTGTACTGCAACTCATTTCACTTTAACAGGATGATTGCTTATGAAAATTCCTTACTCTTTGCTCTAGCTTTAAAAGAAAAAAAATAATTTTTTTTTTTTTTAATCTTGGTTTGAGCAATCCATTAAGAGTGGGTAAATTGAGGCATTCACAAGCTCTCTGGCATCCAGTGCCCCCACACTCCTCCTGCACTCACAGAAGCAGAGAGGGGCCATCATCACCCCTCAAACACCAGCCATAGATGTGGCCCTGGTCTTGCAACACCACAAAGTTATTCCAAATTTTGGCTAATTTTGGAGAGAATATGTACTAGTTTTAGGTTATTTTACAGGTTCATCACTGGGTGCATCCCTCTATCAGCTCACAAAGGACAATGGTTGTTTTCTTCTCTCCTTTTTATAAGCAGCAGGCAAAGCTGCTGTCAAAAGAATGTTTTTACAGTGGTGGAAATAATCAGTGCAAGGCTAGTTTTTAAAACCTGCCCCTCAAGTGCTTAGAACATTAAACAATTATTTATGAACACTTGAAACATTAGCTGTTCCACTTGAAACCATTGGCAGGGCTTTAATAACAGCCCAAGCAATGCTCTGGAAGCAACACCAAGGACTCCTGCTAGTCACAAACCCTTTATTTCATTTTTAAAGCCGCTGTTACTGCGCACCAAAATTAAAAGGTTTATCACTATGATTAAAACAAAATCTCATCACCAGCTTGAGCATCTATTTCCTTCAGTGCTCCACTGAGACCTTCCCTTCATTTTTTGACTGTTTGGCATGCCTTTGCTTTCCTTTGCTTCTTCCTAAAACTAGTTATTCCTGGGGAAAGCTTGACTGGGGCACTGCCTACCCTCTCTCCCAGGATTTGGGTGTATTTTCACATCAAGGAGACCAATTGACACCAGGTTAAATAGATTTTCTAATCAGGATCGCAAACTCTTTGATAAAGCAAGTACTCTAGACTTCTACTAAAATAAAACTCTTTCTGGTAAGAGAGAGAAAGGGGAATTCAATGACAGATTTCTCAATGACAGCAAAGACCACATTTACTGGAGTCTGCAGGTGTGCTTGTTCCTGCAGCTCGTGTTACCCAGGGAAAAAAAAGCCTTCAACCTTCTTAATTTGATTTATTAACGTCAAGATGTTCCAACCCAAAGCAGAATCCCATTACATGGGGTGCAGCACAAGCACATGGCCCCATCCCTAGGATGGCACCTTTGAAGGGAAAGGAAAGGAAGAGCCTTTCCCATTTGCAGTGAGGAAATCCAGGTACAGAGAGACTGAGACCAGACAGAGAGGTGGGTGACTGTCCCCCAGAAGGGAAACCCAATCCTTCATCAACCTGCTGGGTCTGGTACTTCCAAACAATACACACCCCAAAATTAACCCTTTCAGTATCCAGCAACCTAAACCTGCCCTACACAGAGACCCAAGGAGGGGATTTCATAATCCCCTTTTAAATTTAAACAAGTATTTCAGTTAATCAGCTTTTGTCCATAATGTGAAAAGGCTCTGGCCCTGCTCCTGGAAGAACACAAGAGATATTGCTCCTCTGTAACCAGGTACCCTACAGGGCTCCTTTGTCATTCCTCATCTTGTGGTTTTGGTGTTGCTCACAATTAGATTTATTAATTAATTTTTGCCCAGAGAAGGATGGATGCAAGCAGGGGGCAGAAAGGTGTTTCCCACCTTGACAAAAAGTAGTTGGCTGTTCAGTGAAGGAATCAAGCAGTGGTCACTCGACCATGTGTGATAAATCCAAGCCTTACCAGAAAGGCCACATTCTACTGGATCAAAGAGAAAGCAGGCAGCATGGTGTTAAGAAATAACTGAGGCAGAAAAAGCAGCATAAAGAGTCTGAAAGACATGAATGCCTGAGGAAATGCAGATTTTGGGGAATCTGTGAGTAAACAGGCATATGACTGACTGAGCCAAAATATATACAGGATTTCACAATATTTAAATCATGGATCTTTGTGTTCTTAAAAATAAATTAAAACTATACCAATGCTTACACATGGGGATCTGAGGGAGGCTGGGTGCTACCAAACCTGCAGCCAAGGGCCTCATCCTGCAGCCTCCACAGGAGCAGGGCTGGGAGCTGTGCACAGCCCCTGGGGAGCTCACACCGATGCCATCAGGAGCAGAGGCAAACCAGTGGTGAGTGGCTTTAATCTCCCACACGAGGAGCCCTAACAGCATTTGAGAATCACACAACAGAACGTGCATTATCTGCCGTGGCCCCGTGCCCTCTTTCTAAGGTGGCTGTTAACTTGGGGAAGGTACTGTGCCAAAGGAGCGGAAAAACGATTTGATCACATTCAGTGATATTGCTGAGAGCAACAGGGAGAGACATTTGAAAAAGTGGCTTGCAGTCATTTATATACCTCTTTCCACATGTTAACCATTTTTACTTTCAATAACCATGCACCAGCGCTCTTGCTGCATTGCCTTATAACTCCTTTTCTTCTTTATGGTCCTTTGTGGACACATTTTCACCTGTTTAAATCTCTGCATATCTACTAGGAAAAAAAATGAGAGACATACACACAGGTACTCTGTCCTAAGTTATAAATATATTAGGGACATACAAATGTCATCAGAGCCCTTAAATGTGGCTTCACTGCCTCCCACTACAGAGACACATTGTTACTTGCTGGAAATGCAGCAGCCAAAATCTGGGAATGATCCTAGGATTGGTGCTTCTCTCTCACCCAGGTAATTTCTTACTCAGTGTGTTTTGATCTTATTAAAAGAGCTACTCCTTCCATTACAACTCTTTGCTGCTCTGCTAGTTTTCCCTAAAGAGATGTAAAGCCTGCTTTGCTTGTATTGACAAACTAAGTAATTATCTTGTTGCAATTCTGGAGTGGAAGTCTTGGACTTACAGGGCTGCCAACAACTTCTGAAAACTTACCAGAAGTTTGGCCACCTAGATCAAGGGCAACATTCTCGTAAACCATGAATTTGCAGAAAAAAAGACAGACAGCTACCCATGTTTCCTCTCTCTTCCTAGTTTAAGTCCACTCACTCCTCCTCTCTAAACCCCTCTGTCACCTCCTGGAGGTGTTGGACCCAGCTCATCTTGTACATCTGTGACACAATTATATAAATAACAAAAGTATCTGCAACACCTCTCAGGCTCTTAGTTACCTGCTGTTATTCTTACTGACTTGGAAGCTATTTTGGATCCTCCCTGAATTATATTTTCAGAAAGATGTTGACCCTTCTCTAGACACCTGTGGCCACCATATGTTCAGGAGGGCTCAGCATCTGGAAACGGTGGCTCTTTAGGAGTTTGGCTGAACCTGCCACTCCTGGAGATGCTGAGTCTTGTGATGATCTCTAACCCAGCTTTGGACATGGAAAGGAAGTGAATACACCTGGAATAATTTCAGATTGAAAAGGCAGTTTACAGCTTGTGTAAGACTCTTCCCAAGTGCCCCTGAGATCCCTGGCACACACATCTTACACAAGGTACTTCTGAGTTTGAAGATACTGCTTTTAACATGGCAAACTGCACCACACTCCTTTTTCATGATGTCTCTCTAGCCACACTCTCAATATTGGGTCAAATCATTGCTTCAGATTTCAGCAGGATTTTGGGAAAACACCCTGTAAAAAGGGGATGGATTCCTTACCATTTTCTGTATCCTTTCTGATGCAATTCCTGCAAGCAGATAAAGCTGGGAAATCCTTGCACCTATGAGTAGTCCAGTAAGAAGAGCTGAGATCTTTGCAGACACTGAAAGTGTTGGGTAAAGGTTTGGCAAAGCATCTACACAGCAGCCAGAACCACCTTCTTTCTACTCAAATTCTGTGTCCTCAGCACTAAATTCAGTAGAAGATTCTCCTAAAGGGGTGGACTGAAAATGCAAACGGGTGGCTGTGCAGCAAATAGCTTTATCAATGATTTCATTTGCAGTCCAGAAATACCAAAGAGCTTTGCAATTCAAAATGTTAACACACAATCTCAGACCCAGGGAGCTTGCCACTTAGAACTGAAAGCATATGACAAAGAAAAGGAATGAATAAGATGCTCAGGGTGAAGATGTAGAGAATAAATTTAAATTAATCTATATTTTAGGACCCTGAGTGCTAGCTATGGTTCATCTCTTTCCCAGTTATTGATCAAGTTGTAACTTACTAGTTCTTTATGAAGGAGACAAGACCATTATACTACTATGTATGTTTGAGAAATCAAAATATCACCAGCATATGAAGTAGTTGGATTTCCAGTTATGAAACACACGTTTAACTCCTAAGAATGCTGGAGGCTGAATAAAGGTTAAAAACCCAGAAATAATATTGTTCCTGCAACTTTTGCAAAAATCTTTGAGAGATGAATTTAGCAATATGTGGCTTTTAATGGTGTTACATTAAACAGCAGGATTTCCATATGGCGTGAATCTGCTGAATTGTATCGAAGATGGGGATTTTGTTCCAAATTTCTATGGCATTCTGTGATTGTGTCATTAGATACCCGCAAGCCTTTGCTACAATGAAGAGTACAGAATGTGCCAAGTAAAACAATCTTGAGTGTGCCTTCCAAGGGAAAATACTGAGACTAACGTTTAAAATTCCCCAGCCCCATTTTCTTTGAAAAGCAGTGAGCTCTTTTTGTTAGAAAAGGGTTAAATGGAAATGTGTCATTTTCATAATAATAATGTGTTTTATATTGAAATTTGTTCTTCGCGTCTTTTCTTTTCAGTATAAGTGTTGGTGTGTATGAGTGATATGAGGATAAGTTTGTGAGGGCAATTACCCATTATTGTTGAGTAGCTGAGTAGTCCCCTGAGCAAACTCATGCATAATTTGTTTGTTCATAAGATACTGTAGAGCTGAGGCTGCAGTATCTTCTGTGCTCCAGCTTATGGGAAAATGGAAGCTTTTTCCCTCTACTCTGCATTTCTTACCCTATTGTTTGAACTCTGATCATCCTTCTTGCCCCTCTATTATGGGCACCTTCGCTGAATAGGAATCGCATATCAAGCAGGTGAAGGTCAGAAATACATCATATAAAAGGGGAAACAGTAAATTCCTTTTACAAGATTCATTATGATAATCATGTCCAAATACATTATTAGAAGCATTAAAGAAATCCTTTTCTAATTTATTTTTGTGCCTCTCACTATCTGCATATCCCTGTTATCTAGGAGAAACAGTGTGGTCTGCAAAGTTGAGGTTACAAACGTGCAGTGGTCTTGGGATAGACAGGACTGCCTTGAGATACAACTTCAGTGTTAAACAATTTTTCACATTTAAAAAAAAAATTCTAATCTTTCCTTACATGGTTTTCTCCTCTTACATCTCTCTCTTCCTTTATCTGTGAGAGGACTTGCCCTTTTCCTCAGGTAGCAGCATCCCTATTACTCCTTCCCTTGCACACACTACAGCAGTGATTTCTTGCTTTACTGATCAGCTCTTGTGCAGCCTCACCCTGGAGAAGCCCCACAATTTAAATGTTGCTGTCTGCAGCCCTTCTTCTCTAAAGAGCTGCACACATTTAACATCAGGCTGTCTGGGCAATGTGTTTTGTTATTAAAATTGCTGTAATAGGAATGTGAGCTTTTCAAAGTGATTCATAAGTGCACTAAGGCAACTGTATGCCTTCATTTGCAAGGGTTTTCCACCCACCTTTTTGTTTTTAAGCCAAGGCAGTTCTATCCTGTACCACAAGGAGGGAGGCAGGATGATAACAAGACATCTTAGTAGGAGATACAGGTATTTTTGTTGAGACATCAGTTTCTTACAGGATTTAACACTTTCTGTTACCCAAACTACCCCTTTTTTGCACAGGGGTCACAAATTTTTCTGCCAGTAGCTGCTCAGAAATTGAAGGCATCACCAGAAACAGAAACAGGGATGTACCAAATTTTTGACATTGCTGCCATGCCATATTTTGGAAACTTTTGGTTTAGGATATTTAAAGGGTTTCTATCAAAGCTGCTAAGACATGACATATAAGAACTATACCTACAATTCTATGAGTACCTTTCACTAATTGTGCAACTGATTAAGGGTGAGATTTTCACAAGATATTAGTCTTACAAAATCAGCAGAAAATTTAACACTAGGTTTATCCTTCTTTAGGAGTAGTACTAGACCAACACAAAGCACTGGATAATCCCAGAGTCACATTTTCCTGTTTGGACAAAGCATCATCATCTACAATGAATTATATTTATATTCCACCTGTACCAAGCACTTTTTTTATCATGACAAAATGCTTATTTTCTGGAAGTAATAATACAAACTGGAGAATGAATTATCAACATCTAGATGTCAATTATATATTTTCAAATTGTTTTAAATAAGACAACTGATTGGACGAGAGCCTTACATCTTCATTAGATGCTTTATGTACATTCCCTCCCATTGGTAAAGTATATCAGAATCCAGTAGAAGCAAGATCCTAATATCTCTAATATAATTTGCATCAAGTCCTAATACTTCAGTTTGGAAGAAATGCTGGACCAACAATGTTCATCTGTCCCTTTGAAGCTCCCCTTGGGGAATTCTAGCATAAGGCATTTGTCAAAGCAGCTCCCAAACTCACTCACACCTAAACAGAATGAGCTGAAAATTGAACAACCATATTCCATATAAGAAAGAGAAAAAAAAAAAATCCATCAAGTGCCTGAATCCAGTTATCAGCTTGTAACTGCTTGTAACTTATGAAGATACCCTAAATATCATCATTCTAGCTCCAGAGAAATGAAATTCTCCTAGAAGTTCCAATGTAGTGCTCTCAGACTTGCTTTTGCCTGATGAAATTTCCCAATAAATACACTGGGGTTCCAGAGTGATTTAAATGACAAAGCCAGTCATTAATTTTGGTACAAACTTTGGATGAGCCCTCCAAGACTTTATGACACCTTCCTTCACACATGGAACTCTGCCACCAGAGCTTTTATCTCCTCTTTTGCTCTGGCTGGTGTTAGTACCAGAAATGCTGTTTGGATGGAAAGAGGAAATGGAGGTATAGCTAAATTCTTAAAAGATGGGGCCATTAATCCCTTCAGAGGAATATTTGGATCTCAAGAATGTGGATCCTCTCAAGCTGGTGGCTCTCAGTTATAGATGAGCATGAGCACGCAGTCTCTGAAACCAGTTTCATCACTGCACAGCCCTCGGGTGCAAGGTGAAGGGACAGATTTTGTGAAAAGAATTTAAAAGAAACAAAATAGATTTCTAAAAAACTATCCTGGGAACAAATGGCACACACGGTACTTCTGGAAGAACAGCCTTTAGTGGACAAGACTTATCACCATAAATGGGGAGGGAAGTGGTTAAGAAAATAGCAGATTGCAGAACTTGATATATTTGAGAAGAGGTTTCAGGGGTGTGATTTCTGGGGTCAGGGCAGCCTGTCTGTGGCCTAGGAAGAACTGCCCCTCCTCGAGGTTTGCATCAGCCAACCAGGAGCTGCCAATACCAAATGTCAATGTAGATATGGGTAGGAAAACAGTTATAAAACACATTGGTTGTGGGTAACAAGGCAAGTTGTGCCAAGAACTGAGACATTCATTGAGATCATGAGCAAGGAACAGGGAAGTAGTGGGACAAAAATGCCTTAAACAGATTAACTACTGAGAAAATGTGCATTTTTTCCCCCACCATCCTCTGGTGACCCTAAAAAGTATTCTGCAAAACAACCTGGTATTTTCTTAAAAAGCGAGTCAGACAAAGAGCTGTCTGCACTTTGTGTTTCCCATATCCATGGATCTCTATGGGTTTGTATTACTTGGGACAGCAAATTTACTGACAGAAGAACAGACCCTGAAATTCAAAGACCTTCCCTGTTCACTGTCCTGTCAGCTTTTCTTTTCATTCTCTTTGAGTTTTAATTTAAACAAATTAAATACTCAACAGCCTGAAAACATACATGGTACTAATTGTGATCATCCTAAGGTCTCCATAGGTGATTTACACAGATCCCTCAGTGTGCAAATGGTTAAACAAGGAAGTGACTCTGTCTTTTCCAGGTCCTTAGTTGGTAGCTGGGACTTGCACTACCACATCTTAGCTCTAAATCATTATTAGTTACTTGAATTTTTATTCTATTTTAGTATAACCTTTATCATCACAAGTCTCGAAACAGTTGAAGGAACATGCTCCAAAAGATATGGGGGAGAAGAAAAATGTTTAGATCACACCACTCAAAGCCATATCTAAGGACTAGAAACTTCTGTGCTGTGGCTCCAGGGGCTAAACAGCAACAGGAACAGCCTGACGTAAAAGATGTAGTATCTGAAAAGTTGAAAGCAGTTCTTGGTGTCCAAGACAGTTCTATTCCTCAGCAAGAGCTCATAAGAGCTGAGAAGACACAGGGGAATCACTTGGAAAATATGACTTGCAGTTAAGCCCTTGATCAATCAGTGTAGTGAAAGGAGCAGTATCACTCTTCGGAAGTTAATTAGACACTAAGAGTAATACTCTAGAAAGCTTTGAGAGCTGATTGTGTAAAGACAGCTCCCCATATAAATCATTACTATACCTCAAGTCTGAATTTCCATCAATTATTAAAGCTTTCTAGGCAAGCTAAGCAGATATTTCAAGATGCATATTTCAGAAATTTCCACATGTTAAAAATTAAGTACTGTCAAACAAGCTGGGCCAGGCAATGAGAGCCTTTGGAGCTCCCCACTCCAGTGCACTCACGTCACTCATTCCATCTCTGAGGGATGTGTCAGGCTCCACCATGCCCCCTCCAACCAATGCCTTTTGAGCTCTTTTCCCTGGATTTGGGCACATCTGGGGATGTTCAGAAGTGCTCCCTGGTTCTTCAGAGTGCTTTGGGTCAGCAGGGTTTTATACCATGGCTCAAACTAAAGGAAAAGGGATGTGAAAGAAAGGATCAGGCAGAGGGGGACTATGGAAAGCAACTTGTGTGAAGAACCAAAGCCTGGCTTGATGTTAGGAATGAAGCTCTTCCCCTCATTCTTCAAATCTCTCTGTGATAGTT